>NC_048587.1:48479473-48754473 GCF_013265735.2 Oncorhynchus mykiss | reverse complement strand
TAGAAGTAGAGGAGGGAGGGGGAGGGTGTGGGTAGAGTAGGGTGGAGGTAGAGGAGGGTGGAGGTAGATGGAGGGGAGAGTGGAGGTAGGGGATGGAGGGGAGGGTGGAGGTAGAGGTAGCGGGGGAGGGTGGAGTTATAGAAGAATGGAGGTATAGGAGGGTGGAGGTAGAGGAGGGAGGGTGGAGGTAGAAGAGGAAGGGTAGATGAGGATGGAGGGAGAGGAGGGTGGAGGTAAAGGAGGATGGAGGTAGAGGAGGGAGGGTGGAGGTAGAAGAGGAAGGGTGGAGGTAGAGGACGATAGAGGATGGAGGGTGGAGGTAAAGGAGGGTGGAGATAGAAGAAGGGTGTAGATAGAAGAGGAAGGGCAGAGGTAGAGGAGGATGGAGGGACAGGAGGATGGAAGGTAGAGGAGGGAGGATGGAGGTAGAGGAGGGAGGGAGGGTGGAGGTAGAGCAGGGTGGAGGGAGGGAGAGGAGGGAGGGTGGAGGTAGGAGGAGGGTGGAGGTAGGAGAGAGAACAGTAACAGACAGAACAGTCTATGACTAGGGTGGCTGGAGTTTGACATTTTTTAGGGCCTTCCTCTGACACCACCAGGTATAGAGGTCCTGGATAGCAGGAAGCTTGGCATCAGTGATGTACTGGGCCGTTCGCACTATCCTCTGTAGTGCCTTGCAGTCCGAGGCCGAGCAGTTGCCGTACCAGACAGTGATGCAACCAGTGGTGCTGCTGTAGAACTTGAGAACTTTGAGAATTTGAGGACCCATGCCAAATCTTTCAGTCTCCTGAAAATACTGAACTGTATTTGGCATGGGTCCTCAGATCCTAAAAAAAATGACATTGCCAAAGCAAGTGAAATGGATTAACAAAAGCGAAATAAACAATAAAAAGTCAACAGTAAATATTACAGTCACACAAGTTCCAAAATAATAAAGACATTTCAAGTGTCATAGTATTGTACAGTGCCTTGCAAAAGTATTCGCCCCCTTGAACTTTGCGACCTTTTGCCACATTTCAGGCTTCAAACATAAAGATATAAAACTGTATTTTTTTGTGAAGAATCAACAATAAGTGGGACACAATCATGAAGTGGAACGACATTTATTGGATATTTCAAACTTTTTTAACAAATCAAAAACTGAAAAATTGGGCGTGCAAAATTATTCAGCCCCTTTACTTTCAGTGCAGCAAACTCTCTCCAGAAGTTCAGTGAGGATCTCTGAATGATCCAATGTTGACCTAAATGACTAATGATGATAAATACAATCCACCTGTGTGTAATCAAGTCTCTGTATAAATGCACCTGCACTGTGATAGTCTCAGAGGTCCGTTAAAAGCGCAGAGAACATCATGAAGAACAAGGAACACACCAGGCAGGTCCGAGATACTGTTGTGAAGAAGTTTAAAGCCGGATTTGGATACAAAAAGATTTCCCAAGCTTTAAACATCCCAAGGAGCACTGTGCAAGCGATAATATTGAAATGGAAGGAGTATCAGACCACTGCAAATCTACCAAGACCTGGCCGTCCCTCTAAACTTTCAGCTCAAACAAGGAGAAGACTGATCAGAGATGCAGCCAAGAGGCCCATGATCACTCTGGATGAACTGCAGAGATCTACAGCTGAGGTGGGAGACTCTGTCCATAGGACAACAATCAGTCGTATATTGCACAAATCTGGCCTTTATGGAAGAGTGGCAAGAAGAAAGCCATTTCTTAAAGATATCCATAAAAAGTGTTGTTTAAAGTTTGCCACAAGCCACCTGAGAGACACACCAAACATGTGGAAGAAGGTGCTCTGGTCAGATGAAACCAAAATTGAACTTTTTGGCAACAATGCAAAACGTTATGTTTGGCGTAAAAGCAACACAGCTGAACACACCATCCCCACTGTCAAACATGGTGGTGGCAGCATCATGGTTTGGGCCTGCTTTTCTTCAGCAGGGACAGGGAAGATGGTTAAAATTGATGGGAAGATGGATGGAGCCAAATACAGGACCATTCTGGAAGAAAACCTGATGGAGTCTGCAAAAGACCTGAGACTGGGACGGAGATTTGTCTTCCAACAAGACAATGATCCAAAACATAAAGCAAAATCTACAATGGAATGGTTCAAAAATAAACATATCCAGGTGTTAGAATGGCCAAGTCAAAGTCCAGACCTGAATCCAATCGAGAATCTGTGGAAAGAACTGAAAACTGCTGTTCACAAATGTTCTCCATCCAACCTCACTGAGCTCGAGCTGTTTTGCAAGGAGGAATGGGAAAAAATGTCAGTCTCTCGATGTGCAAAACTGATAGAGACATACCCCAAGCAACTGACAGCTGTAATCACAGCAAAAGGTGGCGCTACAAAGTATTAACTTAAGGGGGCTGAATAATTTTGCACGCCCAATTTTTCAGTTTTTGATTTGTTAAAAAAGTTTGAAATATCCAATAAATGTCGTTCCACTTCATGATTGTGTCCCACTTGTTGTTGATTCTTCACAAAAAAATACAGTTTTATATCTTTATGTTTGAAGCCTGAAATGTTGCAAAAGGTCGCAAAGTTCAAGGGGGCCGAATACTTTCGCAAGGCACTGTATATACTGTATACAGTGTTGTAACGATGTACAAATAGTTAAAGTTTAAAAAAAATGAAAATTAATAAACATAAATATGGGTTATATTTACAATGGGGTTTGTTCTTCAATGCTTGCCCTTTTCTTGTGGTAATGGGTCATCACAAATCTTGCTGCTGTGAATTGCACACTGTGGTATTTTACCCAATTGATTTGGGAGTTTATCAACAAAAAAAAATAACTTTGTGGGTCTGTGTAATCTGAGGGAAATATGTGTCTCTAATATGATCATACATATGGCAGGTTAGGAAGTGCAGCTCAGTGTCCAACACATTTTGTGGGCAGTGTGCACATAGCCTGTCTTCTCTTGAGAGCCAGGTCTGCCTACGGCGAACTTTCTCAATAGCAAGGCTATGCCTATCTCTCTCTCTCTCTCCTCTCTCTCTCTCTTCCTCTCTCTCTCTGTTTCTCTCTCTCTCCCTCTCTCTCTCTCTTCCTCTCTCTCTCTGTTTCTCTCTCTCTCCCTCTCTCTGTGCCCCCAGGCCTAGTTCATGTGGGTAGGTAAATGTTGAAGCATCCCTGGTTAACAGTGGTGTCATCATTAACAGAAGGGGGGTTATACATGCATAAAATTAGTGTGTAGCACGCACAGAGACAGGAATAACAGCACTCAGAGAGAGAGAGAGAGAGAGAGAGACTGACAGAGCGAGAGGCGGGGACAGAGCGAGAAAGAGAGAGAGAGGGACTGACAGAGAGAGAGAGAGAGAGAGAGACTGACAGAGAGAGGGGGGGGACAGAGCGAGAGCGAGAGAGAGAGGGACTGAGAGACCGTGTTCATGTTAGAAGACTCCATCTCCCTAGAGGGGTCTCATACGTGCTGAGAATACTATGAACACAGAACATCTGCATAGTTCATGCATACACACATTCACAGGACATACACATCTGCACCCACACATGCCAGTATTCTGTGCACATACCTGGGTTCACACACAGATGAATCATCATCAGAGGCATGTGTCCAACTCGTGGCTTCTCTGGATAACTGTCTCCTTCCCACATTGCAGTAGAGTAGAATAGAAACATAGCATATGTCAGAACTACGCATGGTGTAAATTAAGACCAAGCATGGTTGATTAGATCATTATCATCACTGATTTAGAATAGAGTAATTTGAGCTTTTGATGTGAAGTCTTTTAGACTTTCTGTGATGACCTAGACTGTTCAAAGCAGAGTGCTCTTATGTTACAGCTACCTCTGGTGGTGTTAAAAATAAACTACAGTTTACTTGAAGAAGAATAGTAGAATAAATATGGTGGCATAGCATGTGGACCTATATGTCTCTCTATGTCCTGTTGCAGGATCCTGGATTTCCGCCGTGTCCCTCCTGTAGCCGGTAGACTATTGAATATGACTAAAGAGATCAAGGACGTGACCAGAGACAAGAAGCTGTGGAGAACCTTCTTCATCTCACCAGGTACTGAACCAGACATGCTACACTCCTCTGTTCTCTGTGTCCTATAGGACAGTAGTCTGAGGTTCAAACACAATTGTCTTGAGCAATGAAACTGAATGAGTCAAATTCAATGAAACTGACAAGGGAAGCTTATACAGCTTTATTCACATCAGGGGGATTTAGAGAAACAATGTAGCTTTGATCATGTTAGGGGAATTTAGCGAAACAAGGTAGCTTTATTCAAGTTAGGGGAATTTAGCAAAACAAGGTAGCTTTATTCAAGTCAGGGGAATTTAGCAAAACAAGGTAGCTTTATTCAAGTCAGAGGAATTTAGGAAAACAAGGTAGCTTTATTGAAGTTAGGGGAATTTAGCAAAACAAGGTAGCTTTATTCATGTCAGAGGAATTTAGGAAAACAAGGTAGCTTTATTGAAGTTAGGGGAATTTAGCAAAACAATGTAGCTTTCTTTATTCACATCAGGGGGGTTGAGTTCAGGGCTCTGTGCAGGCCAGTCAAGTTCTTCCACACTAATTTCTACAAACCATTTCTGTATGGACCAAGCTTTGTGCACGCGGACAGTGTTATGCTGAAACAGTAAAGGGCCTTCCACAAACTGTTGCCACAATGTTGGAAGCACAGAATCGTCTAGAATGTCATTGTATGCTGTAGCTTTAAGGAGCCTAGCCTAGCCCGAACCATGGAAAACAGCCCCAGACCATTATTCCTACGCCAAACTTTACAGTTGGCACTATGCATTGGGGCACGTCGCGTTCTCCTGGCATCTGTCAAACCCAGATACGTCCATTGGACTGCCAGATGGTGAAGCGTGATTCATCAATGTATAGAACACGTTTCCACTGCTCCAAAGTCCAATGGCGGCGAGCTTTACACCACTCCAGTTGACGCTTGGCGGTGCGCATGGTGATCTTAGGCTTGTGTGCGGTTGCTCGGCCATGGAAACACATTTCATGAATCCCCCGCTGAACAGTTATTGTGCTGACATTGCTTCCAGAGGCAGTTTGGAACTCGGTAGTGAGTGTTGCAACCAAGGAGACTATTTTTACACGCTACCCACTTCAGCACTCGGCAGTCCATTCTGTGAGCTTGCATGTCCTACTACTTTGTGGCTGAGCTGTTGTTGCTTCTAGAAGTCTCCACTTCACAATAGCAGCGCTTACAGTTGACCAGAGCAGCTCTAGCAGGGCATCAATTTGACTAACTAACTTATTGGAACGCTGGCATCCTATGAAGGTGCCACGTTGAAAGCCACTGAGCTCTTCAGTAATTCCATTCTAGTGCCAATGTTTTTCTTTGGAGATTGCATGGCTGTGAGCTCGATTTTATACAGCTGTCAGCAATGGGTGTGGCTGAAATAGCCGAATCCACAAATTTGAAGGGGTGTCCACATACTTTTAGTGTAGCTTTGTTCATGTCAGGGGAATTTAGCGAATAAGGTTGCTGCATTCATGTGAGGGGAACAAAGCAGTGGTGAAACTTAGGTTCCTTACGATATGATATATGTCTCTTTTCACACACTTTGGTGAAACTTCCATTTTTGTGTGTTGCACTTGCATTCAGTTCCCACTCTGCACAGACAGATTCAATTCAATGTCTATTCCACATTGGTTCAATGTAATTTCATTGAAATTACGTGCAACCAATGTTGTGTGTCCAGTGAGTAGCGTCTATGAATCAGATAATTATACATAGTATTGGCGTCAAACAGAAGAACCAAGGACACAGTTAGTTCCTGATGTTGTGAGGTATTTACAGAACAACTGGTGCAGTGAGATTAGGATATCAGGACCTGCTTAGGCAAAGGAATTGTAACAGTAGAGCAAAGGATGCAGTATATGGTAAAATGGATGGCTGCGGTGTTGCCGTTATAATGAGTACATGATGCTTGGACTGCTAAGGCATAAATGTATGAAAGTGTATTATTATTTTAAATGTATGTGGTTCTGTTCTTGTCTATTAATGTTCTGTATTATGTCATGTTGTATGTTTTGTGTGGACCCCAGGAAGAGTAGCTGCTGCTTTAGCATTAGCTAATGGGGATCCTAATCAAATACAAAACATTATAATATGAACATATCAACTGTGTTAAAGGACTGTAGATGGTTCTATTGGTCACCAAATTGACAAATCAATATCACCAACTAAGCCATTCATGTCAACTATGTAATTTCTCAGCCAACAACATCTGTTTCTACGGGGAGTGTTCGTACTACTGCTCTACGGAGCATGCTCTGTGCGGTAAGCCAGACCAGATCGAGGGTTCTCTGGCTGCCTTCCTCCCAGACCTGGCCCTGGCAAAACGCAAGACCTGGAGAAACCCCTGGAGACGATCCTACAACAAACGCAAGAAAGCAGAGTAAGGCACCAATACAAGCATGACATAATATAGCAAATAGAGTGGTGCATTTATATACAGGCTTATACACCCATGTAGAGTTTGAAGAGTTAAGATGTTGAACAGTTTTATTTTAAGGTTGTTCACTCGATAGGTAGATGTACATACTGTATATGATCATTACTCTGCTGTGTGTGTGTGTGTCTGTGTGTGTGTGTGTGTGTGTGTGTGTGTGTGTGTGTAGGTGGGAGGTAGACCCTGACTACTGTGAAGAGGTTAAACAGACCCCTCCCTACGACAGTGGCACCCGTCTATTGGACATCATGGACATGACCATCTTTGACTTCCTCATGGGTGAGACCACACCTCTTAATACATACTTCACAGGAGGCTGCTGCGGGGCGGACGGCTCATAATAATGACCAGAAAGGCGCAAATGGAATGGCATCAAACACCTGGAAACCATGTGTTTAATGTATCTGATACCATTCCACTGATTCCACCAGTCATTACCACGAGCCTGTTCTTCCCAATGGCACCAACCTCCTGTGACTTACATCAGTGGAGGCTCCTCAGAGGAGGAAGGGGAGAACCATCCTCAGTGAAAACATTTTTTTACCATCTTCTTAGGGCTGCAATCTTGTTAACGGGATCGATATGACAACAGCCAGTGAAAGTGCAGGGCGCCAAATTCAAAACAACAGAAATCTCATAATTAAAATTCCTCAAACATACATGTATCTTATACCGTTTTAAAGGTAATCTTGTTGTTAATCCAACCACAGTGTCCGATTTCAAATAGGCTTTACAGCGAAAGCACCACAAACGATTATGTTAGGTCACCACCAACTCACAGAAAAACAGCCATTTTTCCAGCCAAAGAGAGGAGTCACAAAAAGCACAAATAGAGATAAAATTAATTACTAACCTTTGATGATCTTCATCAGATGTCACTCATAGGACTTCATGCCACACAATACATGTATGTTTTGTTTGATAAAGTTCATATTTATGTTTAAAAAATCTCAGTATACATTGGCGCGTTACATTCACATCCGGTGATATTGCAGAGAGCCACATCATTTTACAGAAATACTCATTATAAATGTCGGTGAAAATACAATTGTTAGACATGGAAATATAGATATCCCTCTCCTTAATGCAACCGCTGTTGCAGATTTCAAAAAAACTTTACGGAAAAAGCAAACCATGCAATAATCTGTGACCGGCGCTCAGAAAACAAAAACAAATTATCCGCCATGTTGGAGTCAACAGAAATCAGAAATAACATTATAAATATTCCCTTACCTTTGATGATCTTCATCAGAATGCACTCCCAGGAATCCTAGTTCCACAATAAATGTTTGTTTTGTTCGATAATGTCCATTATTTATGTCCAAGTAGCTACGTTTGTTAGGGAGTTTAGTACACAAATCCAAGCGCTCGTGCAGGTCCAGCCAAACGTCGGACGTAAACTTCAAAAAGTTATATTACAGGTCTTAGAAACATTTCAAACTAAGTATAGAATCAATCTTTAGGATGTTGTTGTCATAAATCTTCAATTACGTTCCAACCGGAGAATTCCATTGTCTGTAGAAAAGCCATGGAACGCAGGTCGCTGTCATGTGAAATGCCCGTGACCAGGACCTGGCTCTCTGCCAGACCACTGACTCAAAGAGCTTTCATCCGGCCCCACATCACAGTAGAATCCTCATTCAAGTTTCTAAAGACGGTTGACATCTAGTGGAAGCCTTAGGAAGTGCAACATAACCAATATCCCACTGTGTATTCAATAGGGGCTGGGTTGAAAATCGACCAACCTCAGATTTCCCACTTCCTGTTTGGATTTCTTCTCAGGTTTTTGCCTGCCATATGAGTTATGTTATACTCACAGACATCATGCAAACAGTTTTAGAAACTTCAGAGTGTTTTCTATCCAATACTAATAATAATATGCAGATATTAGCAACTGGGACGGAGGAGCAGGCCGTTTACTCTGGGCACCTTTCATCCAAGCTACTCAATACTGCCCCTGCAGCGATAAGAAGTTAAAAAGTCACCCTTTTAAGATTAAACTATACTAAACATATCCACGTCACCAAATAATTGATTAAAACATACTATTTTGCAATGAAGGTCTACAGTAGCCTCAGCAGCACTAGGGTAGCACCATGGTGTAGCCAGAAGACAGCTATCTTCCCTTCTTCTCTGGGTACATTGACTTCAACACAACCTAGAAGGTTCTCACCCCCTTCCAAAGACTTATAGTAATTATGAGAACCGCAAAGGATCAGAGAATGAATCTAGTACTGAAAGCATAAGTTAGCACCGCAGAGCATAAAATGTGGTGAGTAGTTGACTCAAAGATAGATGAAGACAATAGTTGAACAGTTTTCTTCCAAAATGAAGGAGAAGCAAGAGAGAGATTATCATTAGTTTTTTTAAACTTTCAGTTTCACTTAGTTAGCAAATGCAGCTAGCTAGTTTAGCCTACTCAAACACCCTGCTCAAACAGTGGGATGCTATGTAAGCTAGCTGGCTATGACTATCCAACATAACACTGGAACTCTTCCAAGTCAAGGTAAGCTTTTGGGTTTACTAATGTATTGCCACCGGGGCCCTCCAGTGTAACTGCTTACTGTAAACCGTAGTCTGGCATTTTTATGGCGGTTTTGGAGCAGTGGCTTCTTTCTTGCTAGCGGCCTTTCAGGTTATGTCGATATTCGACTCGTTTTACTTTGGATATAGTGTCACGCCCTGACCATAGAGAGCTATTTATTCTCTATGTTGGTTGGGGTCGGGGTGTGATTTAGGGTGGGTTATCTAGGGGAATTGTATTTCTATGGTGGCCTGACATGGTTCTCAATCAGAGGCAGCTGTTTATCGTTGTCTCTGATTGGGGATCATATTTAGGTAGCCATTTTCCCGATGTGCTTTGTGGGATCTTGTCTAGATATTGTTGCCAGTGAGCATTATTATTAGTGTCACGTTTTGTTTGTTCATTCACTGTTGTTTGAAGTTTTAATTTCCAAAATAAAGGATGGAAACATACCACACTGCATCTTGGTCTACTCCTTATGACGAACGTGACAGAAGATCCCACCACACACTGACCAAGCAGCGTGGCCAGGAGGAGAAGACATTCTGGACTTGGGAGGAGATAATGGCAGGAGACAAAAGCCTTCCATGGAAGCAGACGCAGGAGGATAAATGGCGACTCCGAAGTTCGCGACCACGACGGAAGCCCGAGAGGCAGCCCCAAAACAATTTGTGGGGGGGCACACGGGTTGGTCGGCGAAGCCGAGGGGCGAGTCTGAGAGCGAAGAGGAATATTGGGATAGACTGAGTGAGGAGTACTGTGAGATAGTTGAAGGGAGTGATGAGGTAGAGTGGATGTTTTGGTGTCTGGCGCAAGACAGTCGCTGTGAGGAACGTGGGACTATTCAGGCACCATGTTTTCCAGAGATATGCAATGTGTCTCCAGTGCGCATCCACAGCCCGGTGCATTCTGTGCCAGCTCCTCGCATTTGCCGTGCGAAAGTGAGCATACAGCCAGGACGGGTTGTGCCGGCTCAGCGCTCCTGATCTCCAGTACGCCTTCTCGGTCCAGGATATCCTGCGCCGGCTCTACAAACTGTGTCGCCAGTGCGCCTTCAGAGCCCAGTGCGTCCTGTGCCAGCGCCCCGCACTTGCTGGGCTAAAGTGAGCATCCAGCCAGGACGCATTGTGCCAGCTCTACGCTCCATTGAGCCTCCACGGCCCAGTATATCCTGCGCCGGCCATACGTACTGTGTCTCCAGTGCACCTTCACAGTCTAGTACGTCCTGTGCTTCCTCCCCGCACTTGCCCTGAGGTGCGTGTCATCAGCCTGGTGCCACCTGTACCGGTCCCACGCATCAGGCCTCCAGTGCGCTTCCACAGTCAAGTACGTCCTGTGCCTCCACCCCGCACTGACCCTGAGGTGCATGTTATCAGCCCGGTGCCACCTGTACCGGTCCCACGCATCAGGCCTCCAGTGCTCCTCCACAGTCAAGTACATCCTGTGCCTCCTCCCCGCACTCACCCTGAGGTGCGTGTCATCAGCCTGGTGCCACCTGTACCGGTCCCACGCATCAGGCCTCAAGTGCACCTCCACAGTTCAGTATGTCCTGTGCCTCCTCCCCGCACTCGCCCTGAGGTGCGTGTTATCAGCCCGGTGCCACCTGTACCGGTCCCACGCATCAGGCCTCCAGTGCGCCCTCACAGTCCAGAGCTTCCGGCAACAGTTCCCATTCCAGAGCTTCCGGCAACAGTTCCCAGTCCAGAGCTTCCGGCGACAGTTCCCAGTCCAGAGCTTCCGGCGACAGTTCCCAGTCCAGAGCTTCCGGCGACAGTTCCCAGTCCAGAGCTTCCGGTGACAGTTCCCGGTCCAGAGCTTCCGGCGACGTTTCACGGTGCGGAACCTCCTGAGACGGTCCAAGGTCCGCAACCTCCTGAGACTGTCCGGAACCTCCTGAGACAGTCCAGAACCTCCAGTGACGGTCTGCGGTCCAGAGCCTCCAGCGACGGTTCGCGGTCCAGAGCCTCCAGCGGGGATTCTCAGTCCGGAGCCCCTGGCGACGACCTACAATCCTGTTCCTCCGGCGACGATCCACGGTCTGGTGCTTTCGGCGACAATCCACGGTCCAGAGGTCCCAGCAACGCTCCAAGGTCCAGTTCCTCCGGCGACGATCGACGGTCCGGAGGATCTGGCAATGCGCCCCGCACCGAAGCCGCGCCCGATGGTAGATTCCCAC
Organism: Oncorhynchus mykiss; assembly: GCF_013265735.2. Taxonomy (NCBI): domain Eukaryota; kingdom Metazoa; phylum Chordata; class Actinopteri; order Salmoniformes; family Salmonidae; genus Oncorhynchus; species Oncorhynchus mykiss. The sequence continues at coordinate 48,743,330 of NC_048587.1, read as the reverse complement.
CCGGACCCTCCACCCTATTGAGTCAGGTTTTGCGGTCGGAGTCCACACCTTTGGGGGGGGGGGGGGGGTGGTACTGTCACGCCCTGGCCATAGTGAGCTGTTTATTCTCTATGTTGGTTGGGTCAGGGTGTGATTTAGGGTGGGTTATCTAGGGGAATTGTATTTCGATGGTGGCCTGATATGGTTCCCAATCAGAGGCAGCTGTTTATCATTGTCTCTGATTGGGGATCATATTTAGGTAGCCATTTTCCCACTGTGCTTTGTGGGATCTTGCCTAGATATACAGTGCCTTGCGAAAGTATTCGGCCCCTTTGAACTTTGCGACCTTTTGCCACATTTCAGGCTTCAAACATAAAGATATAAAACTGTATTTTTTTGTGAAGAATCAACAACAAGTGGGACACAATCATGAAGTGGAACGACATTTATTGGATATTTCAAACTTTTTTAACAAATCAAAAACTGAAAAATTGGGCGTGAAAATTATTCAGCCCCTTTACTTTCAGTGCAGCAAACTCTCTCCAGAAGTTCAGTGAGGATCTCTGAATGATCCAATGTTGACCTGAATGACTAATGATGATAAATACAATCCACCTGTGTGTAATCAAGTCTCCGTATAAATGCACCTGCACTGTGATAGTCTCAGAGGTCCGTTAAAAGCGCAGATAGCATCATGAAGAACAAGGAACACACCAGGCAGGTCCGAGATACTGTTGTGAAGAAGTTTAAAGCCGGATTTGGATACAAAAATATTTCCCAAGCTTTAAACATCCCAAGGAGCACTGTGCAAGCGATAATATTGAAATGGAAGGAGTATCAGACCACTGCAAATCTACCAAGACCTGGCCGTCCCTCTAAACTTTCAGCTCATACAAGGAGAAGACTGATCAGAGATGCAGCCAAGAGGCCCATGATCACTCTGGATGATCTGCAGAGATCTACAGCTGAGGTGGGAGACTCTGTCCATAGGACAACAATCAGTCGTATATTGCACAAATCTGGCCTTTATGGAAGAGTGGCAAGAAGAAAGCCATTTCTTAAAGATATCCATAAAAAGTGTTGTTTAAAGTTTGCCACAAGCCACCTGGGAGACACACCAAACATGTGGAAGAAGGTGCTCTGGTCAGATGAAACCAAAATTGAACTTTTTGGCAACAATGCAAAACGTTATGTTTGGCGTAAAAGCAACACAGCTGAACACACCATCCCCACTGTCAAACATGGTGGTGGCAGCATCATGGTTTGGGCCTGCTTTTCTTCAGCAGGGACAGGGAAGATGGTTAAAATTGATGGGAAGATGGATGGAGCCAAATACAGGACCATTCTGGAAGAAAACCTGATGGAGTCTGCAAAAGACCTGAGACTGGGACGGAGATTTGTCTTCCAACAAGACAATGATCCAAAACATAAAGCAAAATCTACAATGGAATGGTTCAAAAATAAACATATCCAGGTGTTAGAATGGCCAAGTCAAAGTCCAGACCTGAATCCAATCGAGAATCTGTGGAAAGAACTGAAAACTGCTGTTCACAAATGCTCTCCATCCAACCTCACTGAGCTCGAGCTGTTTTGCAAGGAGGAATGGGAAAAAATGTCAGTCTCTCAATGTGCAAAACTGATAGAGACATACCCCAAGCGACTTACAGCTGTAATCGCAGCAAAAGGTGGCGCTACAAAGTATTAACTTAAGGGGGCTGAATAATTCTGCACGCCCAATTTTTCAGTTTTTGATTTGTTAAAAAAGTTTGAAATATCCAATAAATGTCGTTCCACTTCATGATTGTGTCCCACTTGTTGTTGATTCTTCACAAAAAAATACAGTTTTATATCTTTATGTTTGAAGCCTGAAATGTTGCAAAAGGTCGCAAAGTTCAAGGGGGCCGAATACTTTCGCAAGGCACTGTAGTTGCCAGTGAGCATTATTATTAGCTTCACGCTTCATTTGTTGTTTGAAGTTTTCATTTCCAAAATAAAGGATGGAAACATACCAAGCTGCATCTCGGTCTACTCCTTATGACGAACGTGACATATAGATACTTTTCTACCTGTTTACTCCAACATATTCACAAGGTCCTTGGCTGTTGTTCTGGGATTCATTTTCACTTCTCGCACCAAAGTACTTTCATCTCTAGGAGACAGAACGCGTCTCCTTCCTGAGCGGTATGACGGCTATGTGGTCCCATGGTGTTTATACTTGCATACTATTGTTTGTACAGATGAACTTGGTACCTTCAGGTGTTTGGAAATTGGATGTTTTCTTTATATTTTCCCATGATATCAAGGAAAGAGTTTGAAGGTAGGCCTTGAAATACATCCACAGGTACACCTCCAATTGACTGAAATGATGCCAATTAGCCCATCAGAAGCTTCTAAAGCCATGACATAATTTTCTGGAATTTTCCAAGCCGTTTAAAGACACAGTCTACTTAGTGTATGTAAACTTCTGACCCACTGGAATTGTGATACAGTGAATTATAAGTGAAATCATCTGTAAACAATTGTTGGAAAAATTAGAATGCACAAAGTAGATGTCCTAACCTACTTGCTAAAATTATGGTTTGTTAACAAGAAATTTGTGGAGTGGTTGAAAAACTAGTTTTAATGACTCCAACCTAAGTGTATGTAAACTTCCGACTTCAACTGTATACTGAACAAAAATACAAACGCAACATTCAACAATTTAAAATATTTTACTAAGTTACAGTTCATATAAGGAAATCAGTAAATTTAAATAAATTCATTAGGCCCTAATCAATGGATTTCACATGACTGTGCGGAGGTGCAGCCATGGGTGGGCCTAGGAGGGAATAATCAGAATTCATGTAAACATCACAGTTTTGAAAACTTTAAACTTTAAGTAAGTTGAGCCGCGGGACAGGGTAAGTTAAGCCAGGTATACATTTCTATACTGATTGAAATAGTACCACTACATTTTTAAAACCATGTCTATCTTTATTTCTCAGACACAATTCAACACAATCACCATCGCTTTTTTGTCTTTTAATCATTTTAAGCATATTTTAACACCTAACACATTGTACTTTTTATAACACTTTTGACATAAGCCAGGCCCTGTTGTTACCTCATATCCCAGTGATAATGTCTTGCATTACGCCTGGAAAGAAAACACTTCAGTTTGCTCAACTTGCCATCAATCAATCATTTAAAATGATTTATAAAGCACTTTTCTACATCAGAAGTTGTCACAAAGTGGTACTCTTATAATCTCCAATCTCCACAGCCAGAAGAGACCACCCGTCAGAGCCTGGTTCCTCTCTAGATTTCTTCATTTGGTTCCTTTCTTTTTTTTCTAGCCACTGTGCTTCTACATCTGTATTGCTTGCTCTTTGGGGTTTTAGACTGGGATTCTTTATAAGCACTTTGTGACAATTGCTGACGTAAAAAGGGCTTTATAAAATACATTTGATTGATTGATTGAAGTGCTTATACAGAAACCCAGCCTAAACCCCAAACAGCAAGCAATGCAGATGTAGAGCATGGTGTCTAGGAAAAACTCCCTAGAAAGGCACATAGTCTCCAGTATCTATGCTCCAATTGTCTAAGGGGGGGGGGGGGGGGGGGGGGGGGGGGGGGGGGGGACACTGTGGCACGTCCACAGTGACCACCGGACAGGGCCAACCAGGCAGGGTATAACAGCAAGGGTGGTTAGTCACTCCAGAGCCCGTTCACCTTCACACCCCTGGACCAGTTTACACTCAATCATAGGACCTGCTGAAGATATGGGTCTTCAGTAAAGAGACCACATCGATCAGAGACCACATCGAGACCACATCGATCAGCAGACCGTTCCATAAAAATGTAGCTCCATAGGAGAAAGCCCTGCCTTCAGCTGTTTGCTTAGAAATTCTACGAACCATAGCGTACGTGTAGGTACAGTACCAGTCACAAGTTTGGACACACCTACTTATTCAAGGGTTTCTTTATTTGTTTCTGTTTTCTACATTGTATAATAATAGTGAAGACATCAACATTATGAAATAACACATGGAAAAATGTAGTAACCAAAACGTTTTAAACAGCTTTGCACACTCTTGGCATTCTCTCAACCAGCTTCCGCTGGAATGCTTTTCCAACAGTCTTGAAGGAGTTCCCACATATGCTGAGCACTTGTTGGCTGCTTTTCCTTCACTCTGCAGTCCAACATCACAAACGATCTCAATTGGGCTAAGGTTGGGTGATTGTGGAGGCCAGGTCATCTGATGCAGCACTCCATCACTCTCCTTGGTCAAATAGCCCTTACACAGCCTGGACGTGTATTGGGTCATTGTCCTGTTGAAAAACAAATGATAGTCCCACTGATCAAAGGACAGATTTCTAACGGTCTAATATCAATATCAAATCAATATCAATTCTTGGCCCAAGCAAGTCTTTTCTTTTTATTGGTGTCCTTTAGTAGTGGTTTCTTTGCAGCAATATGACCATGAAGGCCTGATTCACGCAGTCTCTGAACAGTTGATGTTGAGATGTGTCTGTTACTTGAACTCTGTGAAGCATTTATTTGGGCTGCAATCTGAGGTGCAGTTAACTCTAATGAACTTATTCTCTGCAGCAGAGGTAGCTCTGGGTCTTCCTTTCCTGTGGCAGTCCTCATGAGAGCCAGTTTCGTCATAGCGCTTGATGGTTTTTGCGACTTTCAAAGTTCTTGAAATTTTCCAGATTGACTGACCTTCATGTCTTTAAGTAATGATGGACTGTCATTTCTCTTTGCTTATTTGAGCTGTTCTTGACATAATATGGACTTGGTCTTTTACCAAATAGGGCTATCTTCTGTACACCACCCCTACCTTGTCACAACACAACTAATTGTCTCAAACACATTAAGAAGGAAATAACTTTTAACAAGGCACACCTGTTCATTGAAATGCATTCCAGGTGACAACCTCATGAAGCTGGTTGGGAGAAGGCTAATAGTGTGCAAAGCTGACATCAATGCAAAGGGTGGCTACTTTGAAGAATCTCTAATATAAAATAGATTTTGAATTGTTTAACACTTTTTTGGTTACTACATGATTCCATATATGTTATTTCATTATTCTGCAATGTAAAAATAAGTAGGTGTGTCCAAACTTTTGACTGGTACTGTATGTACAGTAGGACCATATCAGAGAGTTAGGTAGGAGTCCATGTAATGCTTTGTAGGTTAGCAGTAAAACTTGAAGTTAGTCCTAGCCTTGACAGGAAGCCAGTGTAGAGAGGCTAGCACTGGAAAATATGACCAAAATCTTTTTTATTCTAGTCAAGATTCTAGCAGCCGTATTTAGCACTAGCTGAAGTCTATTTAGTGTCTTATCCGGGTAGCTAGAGACTAGAGCATTGCAGTAGTCTAACCTTGAAGCGACAAAAGCGTGGATTCGTTTTTCTGCATCATTTTTGGACAAAAAGTTTCAGATTTTTGCAATGTTACGAAGATGGAAAAAAGCTGCTTTTTAAATATTTTTGATATGTTCTTGAAAAGAGAGATCAGGGTCCAGAGAAAGGCAGATGTCCTTCACAGTTTTATTTGAGATGATTGTACACCCGTTGACATTCATTGTCAGATCCGACAGCAGATCTCTTTGTTTCTTTGGACCTAGAACTAGCTTCTCTGTTTTGTCCGAGTTTAAAAGGCAAACATTTGCTTTCCACTTCCTTATGTCTGAAAAGACAGGCTTCCAGGGTAGACAATTTTGGGGCTTCACCATGTTTCATCGAAATGTACAACTGCGTGTCGTCTTCCCCACTGTGAAAGTTGACATTGTGTTTCCGAATGACATCACCAAGAAGTAGTATATATAGTAAAAACAATAGTAGTCCTAGAACGGAACCTTGAGAAACCCTGAAACGTACTATTTATTTGTCAGAGGACAAACCATCCACAAAGACAAACTGATATCTTTCCGACAGATAACATCTAAACAAGGCTAGAACTTGTCCACGTAGATCAATTAGGGTTTCCAATCGCAATGCACTATATTAGCCCACACAGCGACAAGGATACACTTTCATCCTAGGTTTGGGACCTCATATTGAATCTTATAGGGATGCATAATGATATATAGAACAACCTTACAATTATCTACTTTGGCATCATGAACCCTCTAACACAATACATTCATTTGACTTGGTGAAAATCTGTTTTTGGACCTAACTCGCTTACCACTTTTTCCATGTGGTTTCTTGGTTCACAGACTCCATGAAATGATGACCTCTTCATAATTATGTGGTCAAATTATTAATTTTGTGTATAGTTTTTTAGAAACAAGGGTGGCTCAACTTACCCCTTTGGCTGACTTACCGCACTCTCCCCTACAACTACAACATTGCTCCCTTTCTAAAATGACATCTCTCCTTAGGCAACATGGATCGTCATCACTATGAGACATTTGAGAAGTTTGGCAACGAAAGCTTCATCATCCATCTCGACAATGGGAGAGGGTTTGGAAAGCATTCTCATGACGAGGTGTCTATTCTGGTGCCTTTAAGCCAATGTTGCAGGTTAGTGCTTTTTTTCATATTTTCCATCAACTGGCATGTTTGTTGTATCATTGGGCACGCAGACATCAAGGGCTTACCAATTAAACTGAAACGTTAGACACCTGTATTCATCCTGAACAATGAGAAATAAGGTATTTTATATTTTAATAAAAAAATATATATAAATATTAAACGTCGATTTTTAATAACATAGTAAAATGAATAATTTCAAACATAAAAGACAAAAATACATAACTTCTGACTATTTTAATATACAGATAAGCGAATTTGTCGCAATACTTTTGGTCCCCTAAAATGGAGGGAATACAGGACTTTCTCCCCATCTTCTTTGATTCGGGTTTGGGTGTAGCTGGTCTCCTGGGTGGTGGGGGATACTGGGGGTTCAACCTGGATGAGGATGGTCTCATGAGGGGAAACTGTATCAGACAGTTCATGGGCAGCAACAGGAGGAGAGGTGGAGGATTGTAATGTGTGGGCATGGGTGTTGATTGCCACATACAGTATGAAATACCAAGGCTTTCAGACAATCAGCATTCAGGGCTGGAACCACCCAGTTTATAAATAAACTTCTGGTGCTGTCAAGCCCTGACCTTAGTTATCTATGTTTTCTGAATTATTTTGCTCAGGTCAGGGTGTGACGAGGGTGGGTATATGTGTTTTTGTCCTATCTAGGGTTTTTGTATATCTATGGGGGTTTTGTATGTCTAGGTAATGTAGGTCTATGGTGGCCTGAATTGGTTCCCAATCAGAGGCAGCTGTTTATCGTTGTCTGTGATTGGGGATCATATTTAGGTTGCCATTTTCCATTTTGGTTTTGTGGGTTATTGTCGATGTGTAGTTGCCTGTCAGCACTTGTGTTATATAGCTTCACGGTCGTTTTGTTATTTGGTTAGTTTGTTTAGTGTTCTTCATTTTAATAAAGAAGAATGTATTCATATCACGCTGCCCCTTGGTCTCCTCTATACAACGACCGTGACAGGCGCTAACATGCGTCCTTTGTCCTGATCGTGTCCACGTTCTAATTGTGCCCACATTTTCAGAAATGCGTCTACACATGCTTTTATCGGTCCACTGTGTCTGCATTTTGAACAGATTTCCTGTATGCTAATTATTTGACATTCTTTCAGAATAATACATTATTTACATTAGTTTTTTATTGAATATTTAAAACAAGCCGCTCAACAACTAGATCACATTAGTCATCTAACAGCCTCCCATGCAGAGCGACATACAGAAGCAACCAGGGTCAACGCCCTGCTCAAGGGCATGTCGACAGATCTCCTACCAGCCCTCCAAGATCCCCCCTACAGTTCTCCAAGAGCTACCCCCCCCCCCCCCCCCCCCCCACAGCCCCCCCCGAGAAAAAAGAAATACAATAATTCCATTCCCCACCCCCAAGACCCCCCCAATGAACCAACAATCAACCAAATGAACAAAAGAGGAAAAAATAGAAAGACAAAGGAAAACAGAAACAACAATGCAAAAAACAAGAGACATCAAGGACAACAAAAATCATAACAGCAAGTCCAACTGAATATGTTTGAGTGCACGTATGACACTATTTACATGTGTGTGTGTGTGTGTGTGTGTGTGTATTTGAATGAGTGTGCGTATATTGCATATGTAAAAACACCTGCACTGCATCAGCCTCAGGAAAACCGGCATTAGCTGTAACAACACTGCCCCTCAGTGTCTTTCAAACATACTTTTTGTTATATTTTATTTTTACGTATTTTTTACAACTTTTATCTTTGACCGCCATTCATTCAAATCAATCTCATTATTTATAACGCCCTTTTTACATCAGCCGATGTCACAAAGTGCTGTACAAAAACACAGCCTAAATCCCCAAACAGCAAGCAATACAGATGTAGAAGCATTCTATCCCCCGCCCTGCAACTCCACTCCCACTTGTCTCCAATTCCACATCCCAACCCTCAGCTTCCCTCAGCCCATCACACCTATCTCTGCTGGCCACCCTCTTCAGATTTTGATGCACCATATATCTTTCAACTGTGATGTTTAACATACAATTTCAATCTATCTAATCGAATAGAATCCACAGATTGCGAGTTAAAGATAAATACTTTTACTAAGTGTATTAGTATATTAGTAATTGACAGACCCGGTTTCTCCAGATCTCCCAACGGTGCAATTTGAGATCAATGTTATGCATTTTCAGTCCAAAAACAGGCTAATTGAGGGCAATACCAAAATAAATGGTCTATTGATTCTGTATTCTCACAACAGAATCTGCAGAGCTTTGATGATTTTATGCCCCAAATATTTATGATTTTGTTGGTGGCAAGAATTCTATATAATAATTTTATCTGAAGGGCATTAAATCTTGAATCTCGCGTCATTTTATATATCAACTCATACACCCTGTACCATGGAATTTGTACATGAAAAATCTCTTCCCAACTATTTTGCAATCTGTATGGCACAGCTGTCAACATCCTGGTCCTCAAATGAAACTGTTATACTTTCCTATTAATGCTATTATTATTCCTCTGCCAGTTTTGATCCTTTATATTGGGGAGAGATTTCTAATCCTCTAATTTTATTTGATATGATTTTAATAGCTAGCATTTCGATGGCCATAACAAATACAGTGGGGCAAAAAAGTATTTAGTCAGCCACCAATTGTGCAAGTTCTCCCAGTTAAAAAGATGAGAGGCCTGTAATTTTCATCATAGGTACACTTCAACTATGACAGACAAAATGAGAAAAAAAATTCCAGAAAATCACATTGTAAGATTTTTAATGAATTTATTTACAAATTATGGTGGAAAATAAGTATTTGGTCAATAACATAAGTTTATCTCAATACTTTGTTATATACCCTTTGTTGGCAATGACAGAGGTCAAACGTTTTCTGTAAGTCTTCACAAGGTTTTCACACACTGTTGCTGGTATTTTGACCCATTCCTCCATGCAGATCTCCTCTAGAGCAGTGATGTTTTGGGGCTGTTGCTGGGCAGCATCTTTGGATGCAACTCAGCATTCTTTGTCCTCCAAACACGACGAGTTGAGTTTTTACCAAAAAGTTATATTTTGGTTTCATCTGACCATATGACATTCTCCCAATCTTCTTCTGGATCATCCAAATGCTCTCTAGGAAACTTCAGACAGGCCTGGACATGTACTGGCTTAAGCAGGGGGACACGTCTTGTACTGCAGGATTTGAGTCCCTGGCGGCGTAGTGTGTTACTGATGGTAGGCTTTGTTACTTTGGTCCCAGCTCTCTGCAGGTCATTCACTAGGTCCCCCCGTGTGGTTCTGGGATTTTTGCTCACCGTTCTTGTAATCATTTTGACCCCACGGGGTGAGATCTTGCGTGGAGCCCCATATCGAGGGAGATTATCAGTGGTCTTGTATGTCTTCCATTTCCTAATAATTGCTCCCACAGTCGATTTCTTCAAACCAAGCTGCTTACCTATTGCAGATTCAGTCTTCCCAGCCTGGTGCAGGTCTACAATTTTGTTTCTGGTGTCCTTTGGCACCTCTTTGGTCTTGGCCATAGTGGAGTTTGGAGTGTGACTGTTTGAGGTTGTGGACCGGTGTCTTTTATACTGATAACAAGTTCAAACAGGTGCCATTAATACAGGTAACGAGTGGAGGACAGAGGAGCCTCCTAAAGAAGGTCTGTGAGAGCCAGAAATCTTGCTTGTTTGTAGGTGACCAAATACTTATTTTCCACCATAATTTGCAAATAAATTCATTAAAAATCCTACAATGTGATTTTCTAGATTTTTTTTCTCATTTTGTCTGTCATAGTTGAAGTGTACAGATGATGAAAATTACAGGCCTCTCTCATCTTTTTAAGTGGGAGAACTTGCACAATTGGTGGCTGACTAAATACTTTTTTGCCCCACTGTAGATATTGTGACAGAGGACACCCTTGTTTAACTCCTCTTGACAATTCAAAACTCTATGAGAAGTAGCTGCTATTTACAACTTATACCTGGGGTTGCTATACATTACTTTTAGAGAAAATCACCAAAATTGAAAAAAATATTTCTAGTAGTTGTCGTATATTATCTTCAATGTATCGTCCATGTAAAAAACCTGTCTGATCAGGATGAACAATACCTGGTAAAACCTTTTTAATTCTGAGTGCTATGCATTTCACTAGTATTTTTGCATCACAACATTGAAGTGAATGAGGCTTTCAGTTTTTAAGATAGATGGATCTTTATATTTGCCTTCTGGGTCTTGTTTTAATAACAGTGAAATCAGACCTTCCTGTTGAGTACCTGACAGACTACCATTTCTATAGGAGTAGTTAAAACAAGCTAACAATGGAGCTTTGAGTATATCTAAAAAGGCTTGATATAACTCTACCGGTATACCATCAAGCCCTGGGATTTTTCCAGACTGAAAGGATTTAATAGCTTCAAAAAGTTATTCTCTGTAATTTGGTCCTTGTATTGATCTTTATGTACATTTGTTAATGTTCTATTTTTTGTTTATTTGGATAGAATTCCTTACAGTAATCGTCATTAAGTGGGTGAGGATGAAACAGAAAAGAGAACATCTGCTTAAAATATTTAGCTTCCTCTTTTAAAATATAATTTGGAGTCATAGATGACTCCGTCTTCAGTAACGAGTTTCTGCAAATTCCTTTTGTTAGCGTTCTTGTGTTGGAGATTCAGGAATAATTTGGTGCATTTTTCTCAATATTCCATCCAGTTTGCTTTATTTTTGTAATAGATTACATTAGATCGTTCTTGAATAAGTTCCTCCAGTTCTTTTTATTTTTCCTCAACATATTTTGTATCTCTGTACTGTAGTATCATTTTTTTGCTATCTACCTGTACTATTCGTTCATGTATTTCCCTTGTTAGTCTTGTCTCTTTCGCAAGAAACTGCTTTTTTATTATTGATGAACATTGAATTGAATGACCTCTGAAGGTACATTTTAAAGGTATCCCAAACAATAAGGTGATTTGCTGAACCTATATTGTACTGGAAAAATTCAATTATGAATTATTAGGTTATAGTTAAAAAATAAATTGTCCTCCAGTAAACTTTGATTAAATTTCCAATGTCCACGTGGAAATTCTATAAGAGTTATGTGAATGCCAATTAGATGATGATCCGATTGCATTCTGTCTCCTATTGAAACTTTTTTAGAAATTAATCTCTTCTTTTTTTGTTGAGTGCTCCAAATCCTTTCTGCCTCGAATGACTAATTTTGGAAGATTTTCTTGTTAAGCCCTTTTGTTGTATTTTTGTCATAGTTGTCGAGCACTTTTCTTTGTTTGAATTTACTTGAAATGGGACTGGTGAACTGCAATGCACTTAACCTGAGTTTTCACTTATCATAAGTTGATGACTTTATATGAAGTTGTAATCAAACAGCATTAATGAACTTCCTCCATTCCCTCCTGTCCTTCCAGAGTGAAGAAGTCGACCCACCTGCGTCTGCAGCTGCTGGCGAAGGAGGAGTACCAGCTGAGTGGTCTGATGTCTGAGTCTCTGCTGAGGGACAAACTGACACCCATTCTCATCCAGCCACACCTGAAGGCTATGGACAGACGACTACACCACACACTCAACGTCCTGGCAGACTGCATCGTGAAGGAGGGCTATAGTAATGTTGTGGAGGATGACCTGGCAGGGGAGAGGGAGTGGGGGCACACATCACCCAGGGGGAGGTAGCTGCGAGGCCTGAACCGTTCTAGAATAGACTAGACTGGATTGGACTGAATCGCACTGGCCGGAACTAGGGTGGATTGGACTTAACTGGACTGGATTGAACAAATGTGGACGCTATCACCATAGGCCCCTTATTGCCCACCACAGCGCTACAGACCATGAAAGTCTTGAGAGATGTTTGTCTTGTTCAGAAGAGATTTTTGAATTCAGTGAATTCCAAGACTGATATTATTCCTTCTGTTGTCACCTGAATCATGTGTGTTTATACGCATTGTTGGGACCTGTCAAATGCCTGTAAACAACATGCCTATTGGAGGAGATCGACTCTGTCTTAATTAAGAAAAATGTTTTATTGCTAATTGTTTAATTACTTCTGTTGTTTTACGTTGTTGTCGATGTGTTTTTTTATAAATATATTTGATTGGAGTGCCGGTTTACTGCAAATTGTGTCTTCTGCTTTTCATCTTTCAAATGCAACCTGTTCCGAGAGTATTTATTAGTTACCCCTGCCACAAAGTGGTCACAGTTCAACGTTTGTCAGGTAGAGGGTAGCACTAGTGCGTCTACAAATAGCAATGTCCTTTGTCAATAAATTTGAACTTTTTGTTCAATGTTAGTGGAAAGGAATCTGAATCGCTTGTGGATTCTGTTTGAACTGTGTCAAAACCTAACCAGGGTACAGTAGGCTGAGTCCAATTTAGGCTCTTTTGACTTTTCAAGAACTGCACCAGTCCAGAGCTGTATCACAATTCACAGACCCATTAATCATTGGTGGAACTAAATCAAATCAAAATGTATGTTCAAATCTATGTTTATATTACCACAATTATTCAGATTATTCCTTTGTACTTTTGTTTCTTATTTTTCTTCTGCTTGTAGATTATTTTATTGATTTGAGGATGAAGTTAAGATTTAAAAGTAGTCCTCTATTATGGTACTAAGAAGCTAAACGTGACACCAGGGTTTTGTATGATGATGGTTCCTTTAGAGTGTGATGAATGTCTGATGTCCAGATGGAAATGTGGTCTACAGATATTCAGGATGTACATTTCTTAACTTTCAAATGACAGATCTGCTTTGCTGGAGAAAACATTTCAGTTATTGCTACTTAAAGTCAATATATAGATCATTGGAGGCTGGTGGGAGGAGCTAAAGGAGGACGGACTCATTGTAATGGCTGGAATGGAATAAATGGAACAGTATCAAAAACATTAAACATATAGAACCCACATTTCTGACTCCATCTATTCCATTTTCAGCCATTACAATGAGCCCATCCTCCTATAGCTCCTCCCACCAGCCCCCACTGCAGTAGATAAACCTAGTGCCTGTGCAATGATAGAACTACTTGAACGTTTGGGATCATTACTAAGAGAGTAATTGCAGGAAAATATGAATTCCTGATATAAAGCTATATACATTAGGTGGGGAGTTCTGTGAGTATACTCCATCCATCCCATCCTGTTTTTATCTGTGTCTCCTTAGGTCTGTCTGGTTGATACTGTATGTATGGACGGTTTATGTGGAGGTTTGTAAAGGTGCAATTAAACAAGATGTGCATTTAAATGTGTCATTTAACCTCATCAGTTATATATCTCAAAGTTAGAAAAATAGATCCAATAATGATTGAGACGGGGCAAAATACTCTTGACTTGATTCTGATCCTTGTAGGCACCACAGAAACAGTCAAGTCTTACAGAAAACAAATATGTCTAATATCTATGTGTCCATACGTTCAGAGTACAGTGCCTCATCTGTAGCTTAATTGACACAATCAAGTGAATTGAATACATATAAGTACAGTAATGATGTCTACTACAGCACCCCAACATCAACATGTTTACAGTCTTTTTATTTTGATAACCTTTCCCTGGCCCCCGTAAAAGCCTCCGCTATGCTTTATAAACACATCCATAGGACTGAATGGAGGAAGCCCAGTCTGAGTTTACGACTCAAATAGCACCCTATTCCCTATATTGTGCACTCATTTTAACCCTTTGTGCCCTGGTCAAAAGTATTGCACTGTAAAGGTAATAGGGTGCTATTTGGGATGCTGTCTGAGACAAACATCTAATAGACAGAGACCACAGGCCTAACTAGGGTAATCAGCCTGACCGCAGACGGGATAGCAGAGGAATCATCGTCATGGGAATAAACCAGGAATCCGACTAAACAGGACGCCTTATCTGATCCTGCGCCCACCCTCTTTCCTCTGCACTGCTCCGATGGAGTGACCATAGAATAGAATAGAATGGACATAGTTTTGGAATCTGGTTGAGGTTGTAATTCTATGATAGTGACTCTTTGTTTGAAAATGTGGGTGGTACACCATGCCCTGGATTTGCTCCAGAAGACGGCGGTGCAGTTGATTTCACTGCATCACTAAAGAAAGGGAATTAGTGTACTGGCATGTTTAGAATAGATAATCAGTTATTGCAATTAGAATAACTGGCTAATCACTTTATTTGCTAAATAATTTTGAGGAAGACGAACCAATCTTTTTGCTATTTTCTACATTGTACAATAATAGTGAAGACAACAAAACTATGAAATAACACATATGGAATCATGTAGTAACCAAAAAAGTGTTCAACAAATCAAAATATATTTTACATTTGAGATTCTTCAAAGTAGCCACCCTTTGCCTTGACGACAGCTTTGCACAATTTTGACATTCTCTCAACCAGCTTCATGAGGTAGTCACCTGGAATGCATTTCAATTGACAGTGTGCCTGTCAATTGGTGTGCCTGTCAATTTCTTTCCTTCTTAATGCGTTTGAGCCAATCAGTTGTGTTGTGACAAGGTAGGGGTTGTATACAAAAGACAGCCCTATTTAGTAAAATACCAAGTCCGTATTATAGCAAGAACAGCTTAAATAAGCAAAGAGAAACAACAGTCCATCATTAGTTTAAGACATGATGGTCAGTCAATATGGAACCATTCAAGAACTTTGAAAGTATCTTCAAGTGCAGTCGCAAAAAAACAACAAGCGCTATGATGAAACTGGCTCTCATGAGGACCTCCACAGGAAAGGAAGACCTGAGGAGGAGTAGGAAGGATCGGACCAATATGTAGCGTGGTAAGTGTCCATGTTCATTTATTAGACTGAACACACGAAACAAAATAACAAAGTGAAAGGAAGAAACGAAACAGTTCTGTCAGGTGAATACACAAAACAGAAAACAACTACCCACAAATCATAGTGGGAACACAGGCTACCTTAGTATGGTTCTCAATCAGAGACAACGATTGACAGCTGCCTCTGATTGGGAACCATACCAGGCCAAAAGCAGAAATACAAAACATAGACCAAAAACATCAAATGCCCACCCCAACTCAGGCCCTGACCACACTAAAACAGAGACATAAAAAGGAACTAAGGTCAGGACGTGACATCAACATCAACTGTTCAGAGGAGACTGTGAATTAGGCCTTCGTGGTCGAATTGCTGCAAGGAACCGCTACTAAAGGACACCAATAAGAAGAAGAGACTTACTTGGGCCAAGAAACACGAGCAGTAGACATTAGACTGGTGGAAATTTCTCCTTTGGTCTGATGAGTCCAAATTTTAGATTTTTGGTTCCAACCCACGTGTCTTTGTGAGACGCAGAGTAGGTGAACGGATGATCTCCGCATGTGTGGTTCCCACTGTGAAGCATGGAGGAGGAAGTGTGATGGTGTGGGGGTGCTTTGATGATGACACTGTCAGGGATTTATTTAGAATTCAAGGTACACTTAACCAGAATGGCTACCATAGCATTCTGCAGCGGCATCCCATCTATTTTGCGATTAGCGGGACTTTCATTTGTTTTTCAACAATACAATGACCAAACACACCTCCAGGCTGTGTAAGGGCTATTTGGCCAAGAGGGAGAGTGATTACTCTGAGTGCTGCATCAGAAGACATGGCATCCACAATCACTCGACCTCAACCAATTGAGATGGTTTGGGATGAGTTGGACTGCAGAGGGAAGGAAAAGCAGCCAACAAGTGCTCTTCAAGACTGTTTTTTATTTATTTTACCAGGCAAGTCAGTTAAGAACAAATTCTTATTTTCCCCCTGTTCAGGGGCAGAACGGCAGATTTGTACCTTGTCAGCTTGAACTCGCAACCTTCCAGTTACTAGTCCAACGCTCTAACCACTAGGCTACCCTGCCGCCCCTGTTGGAAAAACATTCCAGGTGAAGCTAGTTGAGAGAATGCCAAGAGTGTGCAAAAGAGTTCATCAAGGCAAAGAAAGGGTGGCTACTTTGATATATTTTGATTTGTTTGACACTTTTTTGGTTACTACATGATGTAGTTATATGTGTTATTTCATAGTTTTGATATCTTCACTATTATTCTACAATGTATAAAATAATAAAAATAAAGAAAAACCCTTGAATGTGCCAAAACTTTTGACTGTTACTGTAAGTCTTCAGACCCTTTGCTATGAGACTCAAAATTGAGCTCAGGTGCATCCTGTTTCAATTGATTATCCTTGAGATGTTTCTGCAACTTGATTGGAGTCCATCTGTGGTAAATTCAATTGATTGGACATGATTTGGAAGAGGCACACACCTGTCTACATAAGGTCCCACAGTTGACAGTGCATGTCAGAGCAAAATTCAATCCATGAGGTCGAAGGAATTGTCCGTAGAGCTCCGACACAGGATTGTGTTGAGGCACAGATCTGGGGAAGGGTACCAAAATATTTCTGCAGCATTGAAGGTTCCCAAGAACACAGTGGCCTCCATCATTCTTAAATGGAAGAAGTCTGGAACCACCAAGACTCTTCCTAGAGCTGGCCAAGAACCCAATGGTCACTCTGACAGAGCTCCAGAGTTCCTCTGTGGAGATGGGAGAACCTTCCAGAAGGACAACCATCTCTGCAGCACTCCACCAATCAGGCCTTTATGATAGAGTGGCCATACGGAAGCCACTCCTCAGTAAATGGCACGTGTCAGCCTGCTTGGAGTTTGCCAAAAGGCACCTATAGACTCTCAGACCATGAGAAACAAGATGATCTGCTCTAATAAAACCAAGAAGGAACTCTTTGGTCTGAATGGCAGGCATCACGTCTGGAGGAAACCTGCAACCATCCCTATGGTGAAGCATCATGCTGTGGGGATGTTTTCAGTGGCAGGGACTGGGAGACTAGTCAGGATAGAGGAAAAGATGAACGGAGCAAAGTACAGAGAGATCATTGATGAAAACCTGCTCCAGAGTGCTCAGGACCTCAGACTGGGGCAAAGGTTCACCTTCCAACAGGACAACAACCCTAAGCACACAGCCAAGACAGCACGGGAGTGCTTCCGAACAAGACTCTGAATGTCCTTGACTAGCCCAGCCAGAGCTCGGACTTAAACCCGATCGAACATCTCTGGAGAAACCTGGAAATAGCTATGCAGCAACACTCCACATCCAACCTGACAGAGCTTGAGAGGATCTGCAGAGAGGAATGGGGGAAACTCCCCAAATACAGGTGTGCCAAGCTTGTAGCGTCATACCCAAGAAGACTCAAGGCTGTAATCGCTGCCAAAGGTGCTTCAACAAAGTATTGAATTAAGGGTCTGAATACTTACGTAAATATTATGTTTCATATTTTTTATAAATTTGCAAAAATGGCTAAACCTGTTATGGGGTATTGTGTGTAGATTGATGAGGGGGGAAAAACCTATTTGATATTTTTTAGAATAAGGATAAGGGTCTGAATACTTTCTGAAAACGTTCCTAATGCACCATACCTAGGCTGCCAGCATATGGTTGGGCACATTTTTCATGCCATTACTTGAACGTTTTATTCATTTGGAAAATGCACAATTACATGATCTGAGAATAGGACTCTTTTTATTTGGACATAGACATCTAAAATGTTCAATCTCTTTAAAATTGACCTGGGTGTTGACACTTCGTTGCCCCATTAGTATTCATTTGTAAACACAGAATTGCGTTTTAAAACGGTTCTGGTCGCATCGATATAATCACACAAAGGGCCGCTACAACAATTAATCTACTGGATCCCAGCAGACCACACATGGAGGCCTCGAGCCCACGGGCTGTTTTCTCCGGTCTGTGTCAGCTGCCTGGAGAGACCTACATGCCCCTTTAGGAGCCTGTCTGAACACACATCCCCTGTTTCACGGAAACACAATTTGCGGTCATTATACAGCGTTATAGACTGCATCTACAAAACTCTCCTTGTTGACTAAAACACAAGGAACCCCCCCCCCCCCCCCCCCCCCCCCCCCCACACACACACACAAAAACAACATTGGACAGAAAAAAGTATAATCTTGACACAACACACTTTTTAAAGAGTTAGGCTGAAGACAAACAATAGAAAGAGAGCGATGGAGATGTGAGGTTTGCTAGAATTTGATTAGTTTAAATTCTGTAAGGTAGATTAACCTATAAGAAACAAAACAAAGTCAATTCTAAGTAGGCTATAGACCACCCAGATTCAAAGTGAGACAGAGATTAGTCTAGCTACCAGTTGATCACGCCCCGGGTTCAGACATTCAAGCAGACAGCATTTGTTGGGCTGGCCAAGTCATTTGGTGCATGGCATGTCTTATCGGCGCTAGCCTAGCCTACAGTAGCTGGGGACCAACAGTCAACCAGTCAGGAGGAGAGTGGGGGTTCCTTGGGACCCAGTCATCAACGAGGGAGAAGGTAGACTTCATTCTCAGTAGCTACCACTATGAGTAGAGTATGCTAGAGTAGAAGACCGTTGACATTCACTGTAAAGGAAACAAGTGTCTGCTTTTGTTGGAATTTGGAGGGTGGTAAAAACTCACCTTTATTTGTTAATTAGATGAAGCAGTCCGATAATAGCCAGTGTGGAAGTGTAGACATGTTTGATAACTCACAGTATCCATATAACTGCTTCAACTATGATGGAGATGGATATCCTTCCTGCAGCACGGATGAAGACAAGAAGATGTGTCGACCTGCTTACAGGTAGAATGCTTATGATTAATATAGGCTTATGAATTGATAATATAATTATCAAGTATTGTTATTAGCATTATTCATGATCTAAGCTATTATAAATTATATATTAAAATATGACATTATGTTTAGTTAGTTTTAATGTGTAAAAAAAGTACTAAAGAAATGTCAATTATTTTGGTATTTTATAGACCATAATATAAATCCCAAAGGAATGTAATGCAACACATTAAAAACATTTTACTGGATTAGTTTACATTCTGTTAAAGAGATTAACCTATAAGAAACAAAACAAAGTCAATTATAAGTAGGCTATAGACCAGCCAGATTCTCAGTTTCCTTATTTTCTTTATTTCAAATAACCAAATATTGTTGTATTATTTTAATCAGATTGTGGTATTTCAACCAATATCCAAATTAAATTAGTATCATAATTAAGAATATTAAACCAGTTTCCTTGAATATAATTTGAATCCGTTTTATCAATACATTCTTGGTCAGGGTTGGGTAGGTTACTTTCTAAATGTAATCTGTTACAGTTACTAGTTACCTGTCCCAAATTTTAATCAGTAACGTCACTTTTGGATTACCAAAATTCAGTAATGTAACCTGATTACTTTCAGGTACTTTTGGATTACTTTCCCCTTAAGAGGCATGTAATCAGTTACTCTCCAACCATGTTCTTGTGAATTTCAATGTGAAAACCAACAAATAAATCATTTTACTTTTTGTAACTTTCTGTCTGCCCTTTCTCCTCAGTTACATAGCGTTGATAGCAATGGCCATCCAGCAGAGTCCAGAGCACCGGGTCACCCTGTCAGGGATCTATGAGTTCATCATGAAGCGCTTTCCCTACTACCGGTCAGGAGCTTCACATGTCTATTCAACAGACATTTTCTGGATACCTTCCACAAATTCAGTTTGACAGAGTAGTGTTTCCTTTATCCACTACAGGTCCAACCAGAGGGCATGGCAAAACTCCATACGACACAACCTCTCTCTCAACAGCTGCTTTGTTAAGGTAAGGGACATTTTATCACATGTTGTGTGATGATATTTGATCATTTGATTAAGAATCATTATCAGAGTACAAATGTTATCACAATCTTCGATACAAGTTTCACTTGATATCAGTCAGAATAATATAGAAGACTATAATATTTTATCCTCATTGATTAAATATTGTATGAAACTTAGAAAATGTATTACAATAATAAGGTGACAGTAAAGACAGGCATACACATTTACATACACATTTACCAATCGACTGTATGAATTGTAAGCAAATACTTTTTTGCACACAATATCAGCAAAAATGGTAACAGTCATAACACTGTTTCATTACAGTACTGTGTGTAGAATTCACATTTGAGCGTGATCTAAAAAAATGATGGGTTTATTTATTTTTTCTTCTTGGTGTGTTTTTTCATTTTCCCTCCAGGTTCCCCGCACAGAGGGAAATGACAAGGGGAAAGGCAACTACTGGACCTTCGCCACCGGTTGTGAGTCCATGCTCGACCTCTTTGAGAACGGCAACTTTCGCCGTCGCCGGCGCCGACGCAACATGAAGATTGGTTTCAGAGAGCCTGGGGAGCCTTTCCTTCCAGTAAACAACAACAACAATAACAACATCAACAACCAACAAAGTGGCTCCACCAGGCGGTCCGATCCTAACCCCAACCCGGACTCCTTCTGCTCCATCAGCCCTGCCCACAGACCAGGTCACCACAACCCCCTCAACCCAAACTGCCAGGGGAAACCAGAACCGGAAATTAAATTCAGTATTGACTACATCCTCTCCACCCCAGACCCCCCTCTGCTGGGCTTCAGACCCCCACATAGTGGTACAACAGATCCCCACATACACGTTCTGGAGCCCCAACACCTCAACCTGCACTTCTGGACCCTGTGAGTGTCACAGTCTTGACTACAAAGAGAGTGAGACTACATCTGAAAGACTGGATGGTTTCTCCTCCATATCTGAATTAGTAAATGGAGAGATCGAAAGACTGCCCTTTTGTGCAAGGGGATATTTTATTGACTTGTCCTGTGATTAAATAACATAGAGAGGTCAAGTATTGTGCTGTGGATCCTAGCTGATTATAGTAAATATACATTAGTCTACATTCAAAAGAAACTTGTACACTGTTCATAGTGTTGTCCCAAGGCATACATGTTTACATTACGCTTTATTCATAAAGTAGGACGTTCTGTTACGAAGGTCTGTGAAAATAATGATTCACCTATTTAATATCTATAATCTATATAATATCTATAATCTATATAATATCTATAATCTATATAATATCTATAATCTATATAATATCTTGCCTATTTTAAGGACAGGATAATACAGAGTATGCTGACTGTATGAGAAATCTGATAAAACTGAAGGGAGTGTGATATCATCATAAACTATTAAGATTAAAAGGTAATAATCTCTACAATGTTTTGGGTTAGTGAAAGTGTCAAAGCAATGAACAGGGTAAAGGGCACATGTCACAGCTGGTACTCAGCCGCTTCAACCCTTGTTGTGATTGAAGGCAATTATCATGAGGTTGAAATAATCCAGGCTGAGCCCTCGCCAAACTTAATCTTTCCCAATGACCTTTTAAATTCTCCTGAGATTGATATAGTCCATATTTAATCCAGGCACTCCATTAAAATACATTATATTCATATATTGTATGCAGGAGTTTAAACATGGGGTCTACTCTGCTAACATTTATTTCCCTGTTATGAGGAGGGATATCAATCATTGCCGGGTTTCTCTAGCTTGTTTGAAGGGACAATTTTCAATTTAACCTTTATATTATGCCGTGACTACATCATTCAGGACAGGAGGGGGTTCAACAGAACACAACAACACTTAACATGAGTGGCATTTAATATAGCATTACACTTGCAAGGTGAGAACGAGATGTGACCCTAGTCAAATACACGAGGCCTGCCATAACACTGCCGCAACCCCCTCCCGACCACCCTGACGCAATTATAATTAAACACACCGGCGTATGCCTCCTTGCAAATCCTGTGATCGATCAGTGATATTAACATTCATACCTGCTTGGCCCTCCAGCCAACGTCTAGCACCACCACTGTTATGGATCAGTAGGTTTCCATTAACGAAGCTGTTGATATAAGGTGGCGCTGTGGATGTAGGTCTATTTGGGTAAATTAACTTAGCATAAAGTGCTGCAAGGCTGGTCTTGGTCTGCATGGGTCTGTGTTGAGACACCAAAGAGAAAGAGCACAGGCAGGGGAAAAGTCGGTACACACATTATGTTGTCAATGAATCCTCCTATTGCTGTAGCTGCGGACTCAAGGGTTCTAGAACGGCGTCTATTACATTTATTAAACGTCTTCATTTCATGTTTGATTTATTTTTCTTGGGAAATATTTTTTTATTAATCCAAACATTTTCGAAAAATATTTTAAAAGCATTTTGAGGCTGTCAATATTTTCTACCTTTATTTATGTAATATTGAGCAAAAAAAAACTGACTCTGCAGCTGGCCTATCTAGCAGAAATCACCCAGTTCTGCCTGCCTCCAGGACAAGACTCATCCCAATAAACGTCAACCTGCTGTGGGCCATGTAGGTAATGTTGAAATGTGCAGCGCAGGGTAGATTGAGTGGAATAGGGAGAAGGAAATTGGGAAAGGAATGATCTGCAACGTTAATAACATCTAAATCATAAACACAAGTAAGTCAATTAATCTACAGTGTTTATTTTATAATTGGATTTTCATTCTTGGGAGTCATTTTCAACATGACTATGTGGATCTCATTATAAATATGTGTGTTGTTGTTTATAAAAAATACAATACAGTGTATGTTTGTATATGGGGGAGGCTGTGTAATTTCTCCTTACTTGACTAACAACCATTTCTTTGAGCTGTGGTAGGAGGGGATTGGAGGGGGTAGGGGTGCAGTTTGTTGTATGGGACTTGCTTATGTACCAGTCCTACAATGGAATGCAGATTGCTGGGTAATGATATCAGGCTTGCATCTAGCTAATGAAGATGGGTTGGAATAGCCTGAGAAGCCAGAAAGGACTCACATACATTTGAATCCATTCGAAGCCCCATTTACAGAACAAGTTAAAGGGCCAGGGGTAGATTCTGCGGGGTGGAATATGCCAGTTTTAAAATGGCTTTTAAATGTGTTTTGAATGAG
Organism: Oncorhynchus mykiss; assembly: GCF_013265735.2. Taxonomy (NCBI): domain Eukaryota; kingdom Metazoa; phylum Chordata; class Actinopteri; order Salmoniformes; family Salmonidae; genus Oncorhynchus; species Oncorhynchus mykiss. The sequence continues at coordinate 48,720,059 of NC_048587.1, read as the reverse complement.
AACATCAACACTGGATGTCAAATCAATGTCAGTTTAGATGTGTTTACAGTTAGATTATATTTACTGTAGCTCCTTCAGGCCCTGTATGCCTCCTGCTACTGGAGACCTGTTAGGATGTCCCTGCTAAACCCAAAACGGGGGATTAAAAATGACTAGAAGGGTGTAAGAAATGAAATAGGATGTAAGAGAAATATGGGAAGTATCCCTTATTTTACATCACTATTCACTGAGAATTGGCATCTAACTGCCTAGCAAGCAGGAACCACTTTATATGTTGAGGCACTTCAGTGAATTTCAAAAGAAATGAGAGTAATTTGTTAGCTAATTACTATGTAGTTACGGTAGCTTGCGACTCTTAGTAAATAGCAAGTAAACTTCGGACTGTAAAATAAACCGTAAGCCCTCATTTCCAATTCAGCCTGCCTCATTTCTCCTCCACCTCCAGTTACATGTCTACTTGTTCCAGTCAGGAAGCCTGGCAGAGCTTACGGTGAGTCCCAAATGACACCCTATTCCCTATATAGTGCAGTATTTATGAGCAGGACCCGTAGGGCTCTTCTCAAAAGTAGTGCACTATGTAGGGAATATGGTGCCATTTGGGAAGCAGTTACTAAGACCATAGACAGAACACAATGTCTAATCCAATGTTTGATGGACCAATCTGAGACAGCCACTTGTTGTTGCTGAGTCAACGTCTTGTAAACCATCTTCAAGAATATTATCTATGACAACATCTATAAGGGTACAGCAGACTGCTTTAAAAAGCTAACTAGCATATTCACGTTATATTGTCCCATGTTTCAGTACTCACACTTCACAGTCATGTCCTTTGGGTTGAAAATACAATAATTAATACGCATTTATCATGAAATGATAGATCAGAAGACGGCAGACAATGAGATTAAAAAGTTTCAGAATCAGACCTTGACTTTATTTAATTCTTCCTTGCAATTTTAAAGACTGAATTACACAGCATGCACAATGTGTGTGTTATCATGACACAGCTCTGTGTTGCATGGAAGGCGCATTGCACACCATGTACACACACATGCAATGCAACTACAATGCACCACAGCCCTGGTCAATACACACAAACGCACGCATGCCAGTCAGTCTCTCTCTCTCTCACACACACACACACACACACACACACACACACACACACACACACACACACACACACACACACACACACACACACACACACACACACACACACACACACACAATCACACCCACACATGCACACAGAGACACACACGTCAGTCAATTTTGCTGCTTTGCTATGAGTGTACGGGCTGATTGACGGTCGTTAGTCCCAGTCCCTTCCAGCGCTGCTTGCACATGGCCATTTGCCTTCTCACACCCAGTTTGGCCAGTAGGAGCTGCTCACAGCTTCGAATGTGAACTGTGATTGTCATGTTTCCATTGAAACTGAAGAGAGAAGAAGAGAAGAACATAATTAATCCTGTCTGTTTTACACCGCTACTGCCTTCAGTGGGTTCTACCACAGATAAAAGGTTATCAGTATCTTTGATACTACTATGTACTGCAAAGATCCATGGTCCCATGTAAACAACCACTAGAAAAGGGGAGGGCAAGAGACCATTGACATTAATAGAGGCTGGGCGACTGTAAGACCACTTGTTAATTCATGTTGTCGTGTAAATCGGCCTATGCCAGGGTTCCCCAACTGGCGGCTTGCGGGCCAAATTTGGCCTGTGGGTGGTTTTATTTGGCCCCCCAAGTTTTCTGAACAAAAACTAAAAACATTTTTTGTCTATAATTTAACATTATATATATATATATATATATATGTATATATATATATATATATATATATATATATCATCTTCAAATAATATTTTTGCGGGAATGATTTTGCCGAAGATTGTATCAATATGTTCATTGTTGGACATAAAACACTGCAAAAACACCAGGAAATCAGCTCCAAGTGATTTTAATTTAACCTCCTAGAGTCGAAGTGACATCACAAAAAAATCCCAATAAAATGTGTCAGTTTAAGCTAGAGTTCAGTTGTTTTTTTGCATTGGATGCATCTCAATCCACTGCATCCGCCAGTGTCACACTTCCGCATCCGCGGTGAAAGATGGCAAAGCTAGAGCGGTCTTTGTGAGACCATGAGACATCCTGAAATCGGTCTTCTCACGTAAACATCTGTAGCGTACGAATGGTTTGACCTACAAACTAAACTACTACCAAGCAATGGAAAGGGGAGACTCTCACAAAAACGATGGTGTTCTCCGTTTTGCTCTACGACCCCCACAAGTGTCACGGTACCGGTTTTAAAAAACTAATGGAAGGATGAAGGTGATTTTGTGCATAATTGAAACACGTGATCGTATACAAATTTAAGCAAGGTTTAAAGTTATTATGTTTTAGACAAACATATCTGTTTGGGTTTTCTGTGTTCAATTTGCAGTCTACAAAGTATTTGTAATTATGTCCCGGCCCCCAACCATCTGTTCCAGAAAAAAATCATCCCGAGGCTGAATCTAGTTGATTATCCCTGGCCTATGCTCAGACTGCTCCCTCTACACACATACTTTAATCAAGAGCTCTATGATTTTAATAATGTAATTGATTATTAGGACATCTCTATCTATTTCAATCACTGATTACGCAGAGGCAGCTTTCCTCTCTCTCAGATCGATGTCCTGTTACCACTATCACATTACTGGACAATACGGAAGTCTTCAATGCAGTACTCGATCGCATGTGGCATGATCACATGTAAAAACATGGTTTCGAGGTTTTCATAGACTCTGGTTTTCATAAAGGTTTTGAATCTTCTAGTTATTATAATGAAAGTGTTTTGGCGGGGTCACTTAAATCATTCACATTTTCCAAAAATGTCAGATTATAGTAAATTATAGCGTTGAAATGATGAGAATGGATTATTATACAAGATTGAGATAATTCAGTAAATAATTAATCAAATATGAAATATGAACACACTGCAAAATACATGTACATTGCCATAAAATTTCGCAACAAGAAGAACAAACATCCATCTAATGCAACAATATATTATTACTAAGATTTACCTTCCAAAGTGAAATCCACACGTTATGGAATAGAACAGAATAGAATTTGTGGACAAGTGTCTACACATTGTCAGCAAGCTTGTGCAAAGCAACAGTTGTGCAATAGGACACGCCCATATTTTTGACCGGGAAAATGCAGCAGGCAGTATGGAGCAGAATGTGAGGAGCCAGTTATGCTCCAGATGAGGTGATCCTAAACAACCAATGGGAGAGCCCCTAGACTACTGGCGGTTAGGTCCTGCCCCCCTAAGGAAGAATACGGATGATAGAGAGCCATGGGGTGAGGATTGGAGGGAATGCAGTGTTTCCACAGCAAGGTGAATGGTTACTGTAGGTCAAATTAGACTAGAGTTCTGTATGTGAGGCAGAAGCCATGAAAAGGTTTAATTCTGTTCCACAGTACACTAATGTACAGTAATGTACTTTGTTTTATTTATTTGCAAGCATATGTAATCATGCACAGCCAAAACTGCACACAAATGTATCAGACAAATTGATACAGTCTAGACTCAACATAAGTATATATACAGCATTAAACTATATACTGTAAGAAAAAAAACCAAAGGGATAAAGTTGGAGCAGATTACACTGCTATAGCGTTTTATTGGTGTTCAACACATGCATGAGTCAAACAATAGTCAAACAAGTGAGCTCCAAAAGTATTGGAACAGTGACACATTTGTTGTTGTTTGGGCTCTGTACTCCAGCACTTAGGATTTGAAATGATACAATGACTACGAGGTTAAAGTGCAGACTGACAGCTTTTTAATTGAAGGATATTTCCATCCATATCGGGTGAACTGTTTAACAACTAAACACTTTTTGTACATAGTTCTCCCATTTTAGGTGACCAAAAGTATTGGGACAAATTCACTTGTGTATCAAAGTACTAAAATGTTAAGTATTTAGTCCAATATCCATAGCATGCAATGACTACATCAAGCTTTTGACTCTACACATTTTTTGGGGATGCATTTGCTGTTTGTTTTGGTTGTGTTTCAGATTATTTTGTGCCCAATAGAAATTAATGGTAATTAATGTTGTGTCATTTTGGAGTGACTTTTATTGTAAATAAGAATATAATATGTTTCTAAACACATCTACATTAATGTGGATGCTACCATGATTATGGATATTCCTGAATGAACTGTGAATAAAGATGAGTGAGAAAGTTAGAGGCACAAATATCATACCCCCAAGACTTGCTAACCTCTCACCATTATAATAACAGGGGAGGTTAGCATTTTTTTGGGAGGTATGATAACCACATCTGGCTTCTTCACTTGCGAGATCATCTGAGATCAGACACCTGGGCAGCTGATGAAACTAAGGAGTTTTTCTGTTAATAAAGTCCTTTTGTGGGGTAAAAAAATCTAAATTCTGATTGGTTGGTCCTGGCTCCCCAGTGGCTGCACCCCTGCCCAGTCATGTGAAAGCCATTAGAGCCTAATGAATGTATTTCAATTGTCAGATTTCCTTACATGAACTAAAACTCAGTAAAATGGTTGAAATTGTTGCATTTATATTTTTGCTCAGTATACTTCAATTGGGGCAGGCAGGTACAGTAGCTTAGTGGTTAGAGCGTTGGACTAGTAACCGAAAGGTTGCAAGATCAAATCCCCAGCTGACAAGGTAAAAAGCTGTCATTCTGCCCCTGAAGGCAGTTAAACCCACTGTTCCTAGGCCATTATTGAAAATAAGAATTTGTTCTTAACTGACTCACCTAGTTAAATAAAGGTTAAAAAAAATTAAAAAAAAATACACATAAGTGAATTTGTCCCAATACTTTTGGTCCCCTAAAATGGGATGACTATGTACAAAAAGTGCTTCTAATTTCTAAACGGTTTACCCAATATGGATGAAAACACCTTCAAATTAAAGTGTAGAGTACAGAGCCAAAACAACAAAAAGTGTCACTGTCCCAATACTTTTGAATCTCACTGTAACACAGTAAACAGCAGAAGCAGTAGGCACACATACAAACTCCCTTATAAAATACCCTTTATTTTTCACCATATACACATTATTTGTTCTAAGAGCAGGCTTCAAAGTGACCACCTGGCAAGCTAAGTCATACCTGCCTTGATTATACAATATAAGGTATAGAATCAAAGTTCCACTGAGCAAGCTAGATCAATATCAAGCTATATTAAACTATGTATACTGGATGGCACACATAGCAATACTTCTTCCCCCTGCAATACATCAGATGTACAGGCTTATAGCAGGGCAACCCTTCTACATGCACACACCATATTTCCATTCATAGAAGAGAGGGAAAACCTTTTCAGAATGTGCAATGTCAACACTTCTTTTAAAGTGTCTTTCAGAAGCGAGGTCATTTCTGACGCCTATGATGTTGGTTCATCATGTGCTAGGCTGTCCCATGGTGTGTATATGTGTGTATATATATATATATATAAGACAGAGGGGAAGATACAGTAACATGACTGCACTGCTTGTTCAACAAACCATGGAAAAACAAATTCAATAGGGTTATTTTCTTAGTTACAAACCAACGAGTGGACACTTGCCATAAATAGTGACCGGATTAATTTGCAACAACTTTAACGAATACATTTATACAATCTCTAACATTGAATCAGCATAAATCAGTGTAGGAAAAACTGTTGGAAGTCCATAAACGACCAAAACATGTTTAACACATGAAAAACCTTGATCGGTCTCATAAAGCAGTTCATGACTTCATTCTGCTTTGTAAAATAAAACTATTTCAAATACTGATAGAGCAGAAGAAAATACTAAATAAATTATTCCTACACTTGTCAATATTTCAAAATTCTCTGTTGATTACAGATATGTTAAACGTACCAACTCACTCAACTAGATCTTTTAATAATAACAAAACGGCAGGACTGTCATGTGTTTGTGATTATATGAAACAAGAAAGAGAATAAAGATTTCAGTACTCCATGTTCTTGCACATACCAGTAAAGCAGTGTTGTTTCTGAAAACATCAATGTCACCTTCGCTAAATGGTGAGAGCCTGGCTCCCACTCAGGCCATCCCTCTTTTCAGCACAGTCACTGTTTCTGATCAGCTGTTGAGACCATTGAGCTAACTGGCTAGCATCTGAGTGATGTGCCAGCACAGCCAGCGAGAGACAAGAACATGGTAGAGTTCAGGTGAAAATATAACATTGGACTCCCCAATCGGAGACCAAATGTCCCCTTCATAGTGTTCATAAACATCTCTTCCATAGGCTTATTTTTTACATCAACTAGACAAAACTTCAGTCCATTAATTCAGTTATTATTCAACACCAGACATACAATATTCAGTCTGCCTCCATATCTGTACTGAAAACCACATTACAGACTTTAGGTTTTAAAGTTATTGTTCTCATAAGACTAACACATTAGCACTTCTGACTGACTCTTACAGCATTATCAGCTACTCTATTCACTATGAATGTGATGCAATCATGCTTGGGCTCCACGACAATATCTGGTCTTTGGCTTCCCAACAGCATCGTACCTGTCCCAATATATGGATGAACAGAAAATCATTGTCAGGTCGATACTACTTATTTGTTCGTTAAAATAAAATGTTTTACACCTCAATAAACAACCATAGCAGTGCATTTAATGATTTAATGATTGTTGTCTTACTCTAAAAAACGTCAAATGACAATGAATAACCTGAAAATAAATCTCTACAAACTAATATTCTAGAATTCTACACACTCAAAAACAAAGTTAAATGGATAAAGTAAGACATCCAGTCAGGGGCTATAATGGACAATATAATATACTTGGAATTAAACACATCGTAAAAACAATACAATGATCCAGAATATTCCCCAATCATACATATCATGATATATTTCAATACTACCTGCCCTCGTCTGACCTATAAAAAAGGTTAACATGAACTGTCCCTGGACTTCATTTAGCTCCCTTTGGACTTCCCTTTCAGTCCGAGGAGGGATTGAAGGGTGGATGGATCTGTTAACACATGCAGTAGAGTAGGGGACGACTGGATAGGGATGGCTTCTTGCTGTCAGAACAGAGCAGAATATGTGTAGTGCTGTAGGCAGGGTACGTCTCATATTACCCTTCAGAGGAAGACCACCCCCCGGACAGAGTGAGCTGCTGGTTTATAAAGATGGCTGTTGATACTCCACAGTCCTTCTTACGCTGGAGAAAGTTCCAAACCAACTGTTAGATAGGGACTGTTGATTATGGGAATACATTGCAACCTTGTCCCTAATGAAGCTGGTTTCTTTCAACAAAAAAACAACAAACAAAAAAATGTACAATGCGTGGGGGTTCCCTTCGCATTGTAGTAAATTGGCAGAGAACATGAATATGTGTTACTGGGTAGCAGACATTTAGCTGATGGTAGACAGCTCCAGAGTGGGAGGATGAGAAAGTGGATTTGTCACAGACAACAGTCTGGGGACTCCAGGCACTGGTCAGGTCAGAAGTCAAAAGGTTAAGAGAGGTCTACTAAGCGAGGGGTTTCAAACCTCTCCTCGGGGACCCCCAGGCGTTCCATGCGTTTAGACTATTCCATGGCTAGCACACCTGATTCAACTTCTCAACTAATCATCAAGCCCTTGACTATGTGAATCAGTGGGCTAGTTCAGGGCTACAACATTGTGAAATGTCTGGGGGTCCCCGAGGAGAGGTTTGAAAACCACTAAACTAAGTGAACAGGGCGTCCTCTGGTCTTTCAGACTTCTTCTGGGGAGCACCGGTAGTTGCACCGGGATCACCACTAGGGGGTGAGGGGAGGCTGGGCACCGTCTCTGCTGCCTTCGCCCGCTCCTCCAGAAACTTGTCAAACTCTAGAAGGAGGACGAGAGGGATCAGAGGAAGCATATTATACATGCTAGCTACTAGAGGTGAATAAATGTTTCCTACCTTCACTGGTCACCCCCTCTTCGCCCTCCTCTCCTTGCTGTCGAGGAAGGAAAAGCATCATTGTGGAACTATCTTAAGAATAACCTGAATTCTGAATTTAAACTCCTGTAATATACTTTTACATTTTGACTTTTCATTTACCCAAAAGTGCTGATTGAAACACAACCAGACCCAGCATTGACAAGTTTCTGTGCTTAAAACCACCAACAGGATTACACCCACACAACGGCGGATCCCCCATTTCACTTCAACAAACACACAGTATTACTACATATTCGTACATCAAATTAAATGTTAAGACAAAACCACCATGCACCAAAGAGGACAGAAATCATCCTTTGTTCCCTGCCAGGACACACCATTACTTAAGACTACACAGAAAGCTACAATGGATCAGAAACGTGATTGGTCAAAGATGAGGAAATGTGTTGAAAGACAAAGAAAGTGGAATGTGTTAGTTAGATTTCTGAAGAACAAGAGGAGTCCAAAAATGGAAGGATACAACAGGAAAAAGAGAAAAGAAAACAGGCAGAATAAAATCATAGTCTCACCACGTCAGTACACAGCCACTCCTCTATGTCATCCATGACAGAGGATTGGCCAATGGGAATCTACAGGGCAACGTCATGGACAAACAGCACCACAACAAAAATATCCACAGAAAAAAAAGAAAAACAAACCCAACTTAAATATAAAAATAACTGAAATAACACGAAAAGCAATACTTAAACCTAACATTTAATAAAAACGCAAACAAACCATTCGATAAATGGTACATAGACCTCTGCTACTGATTGATGACATGCAGTACCAAACACCATGAAACACTCCAACTAACACACAGCCATGTGAAAGCTTTGCAACGCCATGCAGTGACAGTCAATATGAAGAGGCAGCATCTTCCAAGCTGTATGAAAAACTGTGGGATGGGATGGCCATGCACTAGACTTTAATGTTAGAGTTGTTGTTAGGGAGAGAGGTTGTCTGCTCAAAACAACAAGCACAAACTACCACAGGTCAGCTAAAAAGATCTATCCCATCAAAAACAAATCTCTATATGAAATCCGTACTTCTCTGAGTGAGTGTAAGCTTGGGATCAATGGTTAGAGCAGAGGCCAACAGTAAACACACACGTGCCAATGGTGGAAAATAATGTATTGCCCGTAGGGCTGACCCAATTTAGTCGACTGGTCGATTGTGTGGCTGTTGGTCGACGGAGAGACCCGTCTCATTCTCGCCTGTCTGTGGCCTAATCCATTGTGGAGGCCGTGGGGATGGTACAGTCCATCACTAAGACATATGTGCTACAGAAATTGTATATAGTTATATTATGCAAGAACAAAATGGTGCAAGGTTAATAATGATTTATTATTATTTTATAACAAATGTTTGCAGAATTGTGTGGTTAATTACTATTAACATATAATGCCAAACATCCCCTTTCATTTAACTGTATCTGCCATATTTTTTTGCAGACAGCACACGCGAATCTGTCTAACTGTTGCCTAAGACTTAACTACTGCTACATACGGTAGCTACTTGAAACTCTTATTAGGTCTAATTAAAGGCAAAATGTCAAAGAAGTCTGCAGTATGGCAACATTTCATTGTAGTAAAGGATGACACCAAAAAAGTGGAATGCGAACTCTGCCAACAGCGGTTTGCTTACCATAGTTCGACAACAAATATGACATACCACTTGAAAACAGTAAGTTAACCTCCTTTGTTTTTCTAGTTGCATGCTAAAACATTGACAGGTGTTATATGATTGAAAAAAGAACATTACCAGATTTAATAGGCCTATTACAATGTAATAACATAATATTAGCATACAGAATTTAAAATGTACTTTGTGTATTTCTAGGCGCATCCCCAGTACAGCGCCTCCACTGCTAGCTCAGGTTTAACCACCTTGGACCAAAAGCCCCACATCTCAGAAAAAATAAAACAAGAGATAACCGATGGTATCGTGGACTTCATTTCCCTGGACATGAGGCCCGTTAACCTGATAGAAGGCGTGGGATTTAAGAAGATGCTGAACATCTTGGAGCCTGGTTACACCGTTCCCAAGAGAGAGACTGTTATGCATGCTCTGACTGCCAAATATCATAACACAAAAGAGAAGGTTTTGGAGTCGATCCAAAACAGCCAGGCAGTAAGTTTTACAACCGACATGTGGACCTCCCTGAGAATGGAGTCTTACATGACCATCTCTGCCCATTTCATTACCAAGGCCTGGAGACCGCAGTGTCTTGTGCTGGAGACAAAACAAATGGAGGAGAATCCCACCACAGCCAACATTGCAGAGAGACTAGGAGAAGTTGCAGACGCATATGAAATCCCAGGATGTAAAAGGGTTGCTTTGGTACATGACAACGCTGCAAACATGGTTTTGTGTGCAGATATACTGAGGCAGGAAGCGGAATGGGCAGACGTTAAAGGAGTCAGATGTACCGGGCACACCTTACAGCTGTGCATCAATGCCGCTCTTGAACAAGACCCCATCTGTCGCACTGCGGCTGCAGCCAGACACCTCACGGCTCATTTTAAGAAGGAAGCCAGAAAGGGACTGAAGCAGAAACCACAAAAGGTGGCTGAACACCTCCTGACCCAAGACGTTTCCACGCTGTGGAACTCTTCTCGGAGAATGCTAGAGTGTCTGCTAGAACATAGATGGCCAATATCCGACGTGCTCTCCAGCCCCAACTACACAGAGAAAAGGGAACCCAGCCTTGATCTCACCACAGCGCAATGGAACATGGCAGAAGATATTTGTAATGTGCTGAAGCCTATGGTCACCCTGATGGAGCTGCTGTCTGAGGAGGACAACACATCTTTATCTGCAACCTTACCCATGCTGGCCCATCTCAAACGCCGCCACTTAGCCGTGGCGGAGGACGACAGCCCTGCCACTAAGAGTCTCAAAACAAAGCTGGTGCAGGAAATTGACAGAAGATGGCAGCTCAACGACCAAATATTTGACGGTAGTCTTTACATCCAAGCAGCAGTCATAGACCCCCGCTTCAAGCTGCTTTCCTTCCTTGACGTTGCAAAACGGCATGAAGCCTATGTCAACCTGTCCCAGCTGGCCGACAGTTTGAGCGCGTCACAGCTAGAGGAGCCAGGGCCCCATGAGAGAGAACGAGACAACTCTACATCCACGGAGGAAGAAGAGGAACCTGCACAAAAGAAAAGGAAAACGGACAAGGAGCGAGAGATGGAGATGCTCATGTGTGGAGATGAGGAAGAGAAAGAGGATCAACGGGATAGCAAAGAAGAAATTAAGGATTATCTCCAAGATAGAACGAAAGTCAACGGTGGACCGCTAGCTTGGTGGGGAAAAAATGAGGACAGGTATCCGAAGCTGGCAAGAGCAGCGAAATACCTCTTCTCCATCCCGGCGACCTCTACTCCATCAGAGCGGATCTTTTCCAAGGCAGGGCTTATATTCAATAAAACCAGGAGCTGCCTTCTGTCCGAAAATATTGACAAGCTGGTGTTCCTGTCTCATAACTTGAAAAGATTGGGGAAGTAGGGTAATAAATGGCAGCCCAGGTCTATGTGAGGAAGTTAAGTAAGCCAGTCCGATACAGCTGACAAGAGAGACGACTAAGCTATTATGCAGGCGGATTAACGTTTGGAATTGTGCAATAGTCTATGCTTAATAGTCTATGCTTTTTGCAAGAAGCCTAGGCCTAAATATGCCATTTTATGTTCAGCATTAGAGATCATAAGCTGCTGTTGAAGGTGACTTAAATAGCCTACTGTTGTGATGGGCCACAACTTGTTCTTCGTTTATTTTATTAGTTACTAAACATAATATATTTACTGTAATACTGTTCAATTACTGTGTCCTCAGAAAGTATTCACACCCCTTGACTTTTTCCACAGTGTGTTACAGACTGAATTTAAAATTGATTAAATTGAGATTTGTCGTCACTGGCAAACACAAAAATACCCCATAATGACAAATGGAATTATGTTATTCAAAATTTTTAACAAATTAATTGAAAACGAAAAGCTGAAATGCCTTGAATCAATAAGTAGTCAACCCCTTTTTTATGGCAAGCCTAAATAAGTTCAGGAAAAAAATTGGCTTAACAAGCCACAAGTTGCATGGACTCACTGTGTACAATAAGAATTTAACATCATTTTTTTTTATGACAAACTCATCTCTGTACCCCATACATACAGGTCCCTCATTTGAGCAGTGAATTTCAAACACAGATTCAACCAAAGACCAGGGAGGTTTTCCAATGACTAGCAAAGAAGGTAGATGGGTTAAACAAATGTTTAAAGCAGACATTGAATATCCACTTGATCATGTTGAAGTTATTAATTCCACTTTGGATGATGTATCAATACCCCTAGTCACTACAAAGACACAGGCGTCCTTCCTAATTCAGTTGCAGAGGGATTTCACCAGGAAGCCAATGGTGACTTTATAACAGTAAGAGCTTAATGGCTGTGATAGGATAAAACTGAGGATGGATCAACAACATTGTAGCTACTCCACAATACTAAACTAATTGACAGAGTGTAAAGGAAGCCTGTACACAATAACATTTGAAAAATCAAAAAAAATCAAAAACATGCATCCTGTTTAAGGCACTAAAGTAATACTGCAAAAAGTGTGGCAAAGCAATCCACTTTTGTCCAGAATACAAGTGTTATGTTTGGGGTAAATCCAATACATTACTGAGTACCACTCTCCATATCCTCAAGCATAGTGGTGGCTGCATCATGTTATGGGTATGCTTATAATTGTTAAGGACTGGGGAATTCTTCAGGATACAAAAAAAAAAAAAAATGGATCTAAGCACAGGCAAAACCTTAGAGGAAACCTGGTTCAGTCTGCTTTCCACCAGATAGTGGGAGATTAATTCCCCTTTCAGTAGGACAATAAACTAAAACAAGGCCAAATGTATTTTCAATTTGCTTACCAAGAAGACGCTGAATGTTCCCAATTTAAAATGCAGATTTTTGGGGGGGAAAACAGGTTTTACATTTTAATTTCGAGAAAAGGATACAGACAAATAATAACTTACAAATGGGAAAATGTACAAGGTTAAAGTGGGTCTTGCAGAGGTGCACTTCTTCTGGTGCAATCCAATCAGACTTAGGGCCATGGCCATTCATACTGTACTGAATACCACTGTGACAGTTAAGCTAGCAGCATGGTCAATCCGGCATCTGCATTGGCCGTACAGCATTTACTGCGATGCTGCCTTTGCAGAAGTCTGGGCATTCATACTTCTTGCAATTCGCAGAATTGTGGTAAAGAAAGTTGTCAAGGAAGGGAGTTTGTGTTTATACAGCACGTACAGCTCCCACCTACCATTCACATCAATGCGGAGCCTTACAGAGCCCTCTGTAATGTTACAACATTTTGGAGGTGCTTGATTTGGCTTCCACAGACCTCAGGCGGCTCTGCAAATGCTCCGTACTGAGTATCTGGACCGCATTGCCAGATCAAGCATAAAAACCAGCTTTTTAAATGTGAATATGTTCAATTAAAACTGTACTCTTTCTGTTACTGTATAATTAATTTCCTAGTATTTTCCTCACTTCATTAGGTTGTTACTACTGCTGCTCTACTTACTGTATGGTTGAAAATTTAAAGTAACATTGTTCACTTTATTTATTATTTTATTTTCTTCTGGTTATCTTGATCTCGGGCTCCCTTTTTAATCATTAATGTGTCTTAATTATTTCATCAATCAGTGCGCTTAAAGAATCAGACAAGCGCAGTGCATATAGTTAATTTTATTCAAACACATAGGGTGTGTATATATGAAAAAATACACGTTTTAAGAACAGAAGACTCTCAGTCGACCAAGATTATTTTTTGTTGGGGACAGCCCTATCTGACAGTAACAGCACACCACATGGAAAAGTTAGTGATCATTAGTGATGTTAGCGCACTTCTAAAGGTTGACCAGCCACAATACTCACTCCTCCTGCAGGCTGCTGCCTGACTTCCAGAGTAGGAGGCAGCTCAATCCCACCTACAGCATTAAGGTCCTCTATAGGAGCTCTGCCAGGATAGAGGTAATGACCAGGAGGACAGCAAGTTATAAAACATTCAGATTTCAAATGTATGGTGCAGAACAGACACTGTCAGTCATGTAGAAAAGCTAATTGTGTATGCTCTATTCATTACAAGCCTAGGAGGTAGGGGCTGTCTCTGAACAGGAGAACATGTATGATGTGTTCTTACATGACGAGTGTCTCGGTGGTCAGTGGCAGAGCTCCAGTCCTGGTCTGGGCAAACATGTCAAAGTCGTCCTGAGGCTTACAGCTGGGCAGAGAGCTCAGAGTGCTGGTCACACTGGCACCCACGTCTGAGGAACAACAAAAAGACAGCCGCCATATAAATTACCTGGCAAACAGTTCAAAGAGAACAAAATGCTTCAGCACTGTTAAAGTAGATTATATTTTTACTAAATAGACTTCGGTGTAGAGTAACAGTCTAGAGGACATACCGAGGACGGCCAGCCGAGAAGCGAGGGAGGCAGGTGAGGAAGGACGTTCGGCAGGGGTGGTGAAGGACGGAGGCGTGGCGGTGGAAGTGACCATGTTGCTGACGACAGCAGGAGATCCAGGGCCCAGGTCTATAAGGTTGTCCTCTGTAGCCTCACTGAGAACCTGGGATCCAGGGATGACAGAGGGGGAAAGAGAGAAAGAGACCCATTGAAGACAATGTAAGACCACTCTTTTAGGAGCCATTCCGAAACAGAATGCTAATTCCATTTTCCATTACTACAAACGAGTCCTGAAGTAAGGGGACAGGGATTACAGAAAGGGCTCTGACATTTGGCTTCAGTTTTGTTCATCAATTTGACTAACATCAACATGATTACCTTGAACAGCAAGGTACAGGCAAATAAAGCACGTGAGAGGTCAGGGAATATCATAGGAAAACATTAATCTGCCCATGAATGAGGAAAAGTTGTTGTTTGTGGGACTTTTTCTGAAGGGAGGGGTAGGTACTCAGCCAGAATGGGTTAGTGAGAGAATTGCAATAATACAATTTCTTGTGGGGAAGAATGAGCTGTTTGGTGTGTCTGTGATATTATCATTTATTTATGAGCAGTGACCACAGTAACCATGCAATGACCTTTGCACTGGGTGGGTGTTTTTTATTCTGGCTGCGAAAGAGAATAATCTTTCCTCTTGAGAATGATGGGTGGTGGTGGGGAAGGGGTTGGTGCATCTTTAGACACAGGTAGATGTTATCCCTTAGGCACAGATCTAGGATCAGTTTACCCTCCCTGAATCCCAACTTTAACCATACGGGGAGGAAACCCACCAGGCCGTAGATCAGTGTCTAGTTGCAACTACTCCCAGCTTTAGACTGTCTCTGTGTCAGTTAGTGAGGGGAGTGGGTGGTTAAAACGTGCCACATGGAGAAAACGGGATGTACAGGGTCCATATAGTTCAGCCATGTGTTAACAGTGGCCACCTTGGGTCCAAATATTACTTATTGGGGCGACTTTCATACTTGCCTGCCTCAGCTAGACATAGAGACAAACAGAAAGGAGAAAGACCATGAAAATCATTAACATGCCTGGGCAACACGCCACGGTCAGTGTGGACATCATATTAATGGTACGGTACGGACATCGACAGACGATCTAACATGCCTACATCTCTAGACAGAACAGTTGTATTTTAGACAGACTCGACAATGTTACAGACTGAGGAAATGTGAGAAACAGGCAAGCTATGGAAGACAAAGTACAGAAACTTCAACACAGAAATATGCGACAACCATGTACAAATAAGCAAGGGATGTCATTGTGTGTGTGTGTGGGGGGGTTACGTTCTATGGCTGTCTATGACTGCTAACTCACCCCATTATTGATACCCTGAGATGCTCTGCCTGACCGGTACCTCTCGTACCTGAGAGAGAAGCAAAATAACAAGTAGTCCATACCTGCTCACAACGACTATTACATGAAGTCATGCATGCCTCTCAGAGGAGAAAGGTGTTGAGACAGAAATGTTAGCCATCTCTTAGTGGTGGGTGGGTGTGTGTAAGCTAGCCTACCTGTCGTAGCGTAAGAAGATGTTGTTGAGGTCGTCGTTGACGTGCAGTAGTTCCTCTGTGACCTCCTCGTCAGACACACAGGAGATGAGCTCCACTATCCTCTGCTGCATGGCCCGGCACGTCCGGTTCAGCTCCTACAAAAAGCACAGGAGGGTTAGCCGTCAAAAGATATAGTGCTGCCCAGGCTGAAATGACTTGTTGATATTACAGATAGTTTCACCAGTACACCAGAAACAATGAAGTGGCCTCCGTAAAATAAAGCCTAGGAGTTTTCGCTTGTCATGACACGCCCAAGAAGCCCAGCCCTATTTACACGCTATAAGAATACCAGAGAGAAAGGAGTATGACCTGCAGGAGCTTGTGGTCCGAGGGGTCCTCCTGTCCAGGAACCATCTCTGTCAGCATCTCTGACATCACCTTTGTGTTGCCACGCACAATGTCCAGCTCCCTTCGCAGCCGGCAGATCTGAACAGGGAATACCATGTCAACTCCTCTCAGATCCAATTCCATGCACCTTAGAATGCAAGCTATCCAGAAGATTTTAAAGCCTTCTTACAAATCTGAGAAGGGATCAGATTGTGCAACTGGAACGGAAATTCACTCTCGCCTACCTGTTCAGGTGAAGGGTTGATAGACCCAGAGGCGCCAAGGTTGGGGACCTGCGGGGCGGAGTAGGTGGGAGGAACAGACGATGGGGCGGAGACAGCATGGGCAGGAGGCTGCTGTTGGGGTTGGGGGATAGGCTGGGCCAGGGGAGGGGCGGTGGCTTGGTTCTCCTCTGGGCCAGTCAACAGCTTTAAATGAAAAAAAGAAAAGAAGACTCAAACCCCAAAAAACTCAGATAAACTTGATGAAAAATGGCAGAACAACAGATGTATTTTCATACTCAATTTAGAGTAAGGAAATGCATGCAAATGGATGTGACAGTGGCAGTTGTACCCGCTGAGGTGTGTGGATGGGAGACAGGACATCCAGGTCCGACATTGGGAAATCTATACCCTTTCTCTTCAGCTCCTCATAGATCTGGACCACACCCGTCAGGTCTGGACTACTCCTGAACGCATCAGCCCACGCCTGGGAGACAGGAGGGAGGGAGAAAGCAGATGAGAAAGACAAGTGTTATATACACTGTATAATCTTCTCATGTTTCTCAGTGCAGTATTCATTAGGTGGTCAAAGTATTAAGGTCAGAGGTGTCAAAAAAAAAAAATGTAGGCTACCACAGAAGCTATTGCTTGCCGAGCAAGGAAGCATCTTTGGTGTATCATCATTACACATACATCTTTGTGAGAAAACTGTGCTGTGTTTGTAATATAACACTTGCACGAGGTGAGAAACCATTCAGTTCATTGCGGTCAGGTCTCTGTTTTGTGTTACAGTACTTGTACAAGATGATAGGAACAGAGTCTGAGCCAAAAACCGTATGGTTCCTCATTGCTGTCAGGTCTGTGTGCTCTAGCAGACATCAACAGCCACCATGTCAGCGGGAAACTAGAAGCCACCTGAGGTAATCGGCCAGGGTTACCCGAGATCCCCATGGTAAACAGAGGACCAGTGGCCTGGCTGCAGGTAGCACACCAGCAAGACGCTGCCTGGTTAACACTGCAGCTACATGTAACCAAACACCCTCATCCACTGCCTCAGTATGTAGCCTATACCATACAGTACATTCTCAAAGCACTTGCCATACAGTATACTTCCTCAAATGACTCCCATTTTCTCAAGGACAATCTATCATCATCTCCTCAGACAATTCTGTCAGAATACTCAATGAAAGCTGGTTATATTACTCAATATTACTCTATTACTCAAGTCATCAAATATAAAGGAAAACATGTCATGCATACACATTCACACAAGTGTGTGTGATCCTTTACCTGGATCAGTGAGAGCACTTTGTCTTGTACGATAGTGGGAGGGTTGTTTTTGGGAGAGATGATTTTCACAAGCACGCCGTCTATGAAGTCCCTGCTGGTGATGAGGGCATGAAAACGATGCCCACAGTTCTTCACACATGTCTCCAGGACGGTCAGTGCCAGCATCACCTCCCTGTAGTTCTTGTTCCCGTTCAGCCTCTTCTTCATGGCCCTGACGGCATCCTTGGGCCTGCAGCAACAACACACAGAGCAGAGCACAGGGTCAGAGAGGGAGGAGACAGACACATGATATGCATGATACACAAAACATATAGTCTACTGTGTAGTAACAATGTAGTAACAGCACCACCAAGCATAATTTCTCCATGTTGACTGAAATAATGTTAGTAACACTTTACTTAAACTCTTTAACACTCAATGTTTTACTTACATGGTCTAATAGAGGGCTCTAGTTTAGGTTACACTATAATGCAGATAACAAATCAATCGTACTGTGATAGGTAGGTGTGGCCTTGAATTCTTCATATAGGGCTTTATCAAATCTTTATCAAATCTCATACTTTGAGATAAACTGGGAGTAGGGGCAAATCAACATACCCTAACTTCCCACCCATTTATCAAACAGAAACAGGCAATGGCTTTCAACACTTTCACAAACAAGGTTAATGGACCAGATTGCCACCCAAGCCTTAGATAGTAGAAGAGCACTTGGAGCAAATCCATCCTCAAGTCCATTACTGCTTCTGATAAGACAAGTATTTGATAAGCGGCAAACAAAGCCAGAGATCTTCAACAAGAAAGCGTGGTCATATTCACATGTAGGTCACTAGGGACAAATGGAGTCAAACTTCACATAGCTCCAGAAGAGGTGTAAAATGTGTTTTTGACTTCATATTATTCATTGGCATAGTTGAAAGCTATTTTCTACTTACCCATCCTCAGTTTCATTTATGATGTCACATATTTCCATATTGAGGGTCCAGTCCTCACTCTGAAGGGAGCCATCAGTGGCTCTCTCTAAAGAAGACAGAACATTACATTTCCTCTTGTCAGAGCAGTAGAAAAATATTGTAATTTGAAAACAATATATTTTTCATGACTTTAATGATCACACACTAACTTGTCAGCTAGCTAATTGTCTCACAACCACTGTCAACTCTATACTGGGGAACAGACAGGTAGTGCTAACTAGCTAGTTGCCCACACTCGTACTGGGGAGGGCTGGTTATTGCGGCTTAGGACAACTGCACCCAGGTCAGTGATCCAGTTGTATCAGTTGACAAATGTATGGCAAACGACAGACATGGTTCAATCGAATAGTTAGCTAGCCAGCTACAATCATTCGCTAGTAAGCCAGTTAGCGCAACCAGATACAGTACAGACCGTAACCTAGCTAGCTTGGTTGGTAACTAGCTAGTTTAGTAGTGGGAATGAATACAAGTTAGTTGACGTTAGCTATAGCAGGCTAGCGATACAACATACTGTTCCAGATCCCCACCACGAACTAGCAAGATTACCACCAACTATTGTTTATGTGTATATACACATAGCTAGTTAACATCTTTATTGCCAACCAGCCTGCAAATAACCAAAATAATAGCAAGTCAGCCAGGCTTCGCTAATAAGTGGATCGATAGCCAAAGAGCTTAAAAGACGATAGCAAGTAAGAATCAAATGTCAATGCGATTCAAGAACGTGAAACACGATTATCTGACGTTTCCTTTCAATCACAGTTTATTTTATAAAAACTTACCAATGCAATGTCCCACAGGAGTGCTGTATGGATTTCCCAAAAGGAACTCCATCTTGATCGGCAACAAACAATTTGTACGAAGTCACCAGTTCATGGGAAAGGCACAAGTAAGCCCCGCCCGCATGTCAATCTGATTGAGCAACATTAACATCTATCTTTACATTATTATTGTAAATAAATGACAACCAACAATAAAACCTACTCATTTTGGTTTTAGGTTTTTTAAACTTAATAGGATTTTACAATCTGTGCAGTGGACACAATCCAATGTAAACCCTTGAGAAAGTATGTTTACATAGCAACCTTCTCACGTCAACAAGACAATAATTCAATGAATTTACAATAAGATTTCAAAATGTTTTCTAACAAAAAAAATACAAAAAGTGTTTCCCCATGTCATTTTTATTCTAATGCATTTAGGGTTTGATGCAAAGTTGTTAGACAAAAAAGCTGGTATATATGTCCCTGCTGTGCATGTAACAAACATAATTGAGTCAGTTTGACCCATTGATATATTTGTTCAATTTCTACTGAAGCAAAATAGTAAACTTTGTACAAGCTAGTCACCACATAATAAATACAGTGGGAGTGGGTGAGACGTCTGGGCAGAAACAGACAGAGGGTAACACTTACCGTTTCCATAAAAACATCCGACGTTCCAAAAAGTCACTGATGACTGAGGTACCTAGCTAGGTTTTCATCCAATTGGGAACAGATTTTCATACGAATATTCAAAAATCTGCATAAGAACAAAATACGCATTTTCCCACCCAGAGATATGGTTCCATCAATGACGTAGATGCGTGATGACATAACGCACCTACCCGTTGCGTTAAATTCCCATGTACCGAATAACAAAAACAAGTTAAATTGGTTTCAATCGAATTTTCAACTCTACTGATAGTTCTCTCACAAAACAATGTGCGTTTATAGCGAGTGTGCCCACTCTGGTATTGGCACGTGCGCTCTAGCAAACAGCACGTGCGGATAGGCCATTGTACATGACGAGATTATTTTGTGTCAAACAGCAGCCAAGCATCGATGATCATGTCACCAGAATAAAACCCTCTATATTAATTGGAAAGGGGCATCAATTGAGATAATCACCTTATTTAATCCGTAGCCCAATAGAGTGGTTCCCAAATTTACATCGATATGATGGTTAATATATCAATACTTAAAGTAATTTCCACCAACGTTTCTCATGTAATTAATTTGACAGATACAAAAAGATCCCAACTTGTCTATCATATTGTGTTTTGTCGACATTTGTAAAGTTTGCAGACAAATGTTCTGTTTCCATCAAACCTGCCATGATAGTTTTGTCCCAGGTGTACTTTACTCCCATAAAAAGGTTGGATGGAAACCTGGTTAGTGATTCAAAACACATGTAGAAGAGATGATCATCATACTTGGCTGTACTTTACAGGGAAGGAGTGGCAGAGGAGACAGTTCCTCTTTACTGAAATTAATCATCACAGGACGTTTTATAAACTGCAGATTATGTCACGGACCTGGGTAGATAAAATATGTGTTTTTGTTCCACCAAGGACAACGCCAGAGATAAATTCAAGTCCTAATGAGTTGGGATTTCTTCCCAGTCAGAGGCCAGTACACCGCCTTTGTTGTCTTTGCTCTTAGAGTGCTGTCTGAGCTTGTATGTTTGACTCAGGGAAGCGCCTCCTTAGTCTTGCATGAGTTTGCGTTTGACCGTTGAACTCTCAGAGGAGAAATGTACAAACAGAGCCCCTGCTGCTGTACGTGCTCTCAGCTCATACAGGTCAACATCATGAGCCCACTCTACATTTCCCCAATGCCCGATCTGTGGAGAGGGGAAAGAGAGTGGGGGGGAAAATAAATCATTAGTAAGAGAGGAAGACAGAAACAGACAGGGAGATTGAATACATAGCCAAGATGCTTTTCTAATCTCTGTATGTGCATTGATTATGTGGCGAGTTCATACCTGGAACTCCTCCTCTAGTCTTGACAGCAGCACAGCCTGCTCCACTGTAATGTGTTTGTCAATCAATGCAAATGCCAGCACCACAGACTTCAGCTGGGTGATCACATACTCCAGTCCTACACACAGAGGACACGCAAATAGTATTAGTGCAGTTGTGTACTCTATTTAACTGAGAGACTCAGCAATATGATGATGAACAGCGGTGCAACTTCTGAGGGTTCTCTCTCCATTGGTCTAGGCAAGAGGCTGATTCCTTTAGCACCCACACAGTTCAGAATTTGCACATGTGCACGGGATGGGAGTATCTCTAATTACACTTTTAGTTGTTTTTACCTGTCAGGGACCAGAAGTTATAGGAACCCAGGTGCTGGCGAAAAGTATTCATTGTTGCCTGTGGGATCTCTGGCCCCAGTATATTGGTAGAAGAGCCAATGACTACGTTGTACCTGCAAGAGGAAAACATTAATTCAAGTGCTCTCAAGACAACGCTACAAATCTGTTTCCCTCCTTTGCTGAAGATGACATGCAAATAAGTAGACATGTCCAGTGAACTTCTAGTAAGGTAATTTACAGCAAATGAGTCAATGATCATGTTAAAGTGAAACTAACCCCTCTTCAATCCATTTCAGCACAGGGTCCCATTCATTATTCTGAAGCTCCACTAAAGATGGAGGCTCCTCAACTCTGTAACTACAAGGAGACAACATAATCAGAGTTATAATTCCTACAAAATCACACGCATTAATGATCTGACGGAGAGAACCTGTGTATTATATTTGTCCTTTGTTAGGCAGGTTACTTTTATTCACCAGAAACTAAAACCCTATGCTACTACAAAGACCTCTGCGTACCAAATTGTGTCAGTCTCCAGATACTTGAGGGCAGCAGTGATTATTTGGTCCTTGCTGCGGAATGTAGGGTTATCGAGGGCTGTGTTGCAGAGAGTGGTCTGAAGTAGGAGAGAGAACAAATCTCAAATGGCACCCTTTTTCCCCCAATTAGTTTTAAATCAGTGCCCAAGTCAAAATATCTAATGAAAGTAGTGTCCTGTTTGGGGTACAGTGTGTCATTCCAGATACTGCCAACATGAAGCATCAAACAAAATAACTAAGGTAAAAGGTCATACCATATGCATGCTGTAGAACTTGAGCGTGTCTTTCTGAGTATCCCACTCATTCGCCACGGCAACGGCTAAGGCTTCGTTGGGGGCTGTGAACAGCTTTCCTCCTGGTGTCTTCAGTTTCCGTTGGTCCAGGTTGATCTCAAACATGCCACCTGCTGACCAAAAATCAAGGTAATGTTACAGTAAATTCTTGAATTCTTAGCACTCAGACTTATTTCAATCAAGAGAGAAAGTATCTCACTCGCCCGGTCCAGTACTCACCCTCTCCGTGGGATATGCTGACATCCTCGTAGAATTTCTTTCTTTCTGTTGATGACAGCATAACAAAGTCAACATGTCAAGAACTGTGCAACCTCCATGGTGCATATAGCCAGATATTTGATGAAAAAAGGTGATCAAATGGTGCACCTCCTCTTACCTGTGATAATGGAGTAATATTTTGAGTTCACAGAGAGTAGAGGGAGCGGCAGCTTGAGAGCTTGACTTCTTGGGCAGACAATGGGGGGAGAAAGGGCATGCCCCACACGACTGTGCAATCTCACAAGATTCCTCAGCATCGTGTCAGTGACAGAGAGTTATTAACAAACAGGTTTTCCCAATTCAAGTGGGGTTCAAAACTTGCATTAACGTTAGCTAGCAGGAATTATGAATGCCGGATATTGTCGCTATTCAAAATGTAGGAAACATTGCGGTCACTATAAGAAACGACCAAAGAGTAGTTGAAGGTTGACTAATCTAAGACTCACCATTTGGAGAAATACGATTGTATTTCCACACACCTCTCACTGCAATGCATCGCATCGCATCGCATCTCTACATGAGCGTGACCTTCCGTGTTTGACAGACCGCAGATTCGACAGAATTCCCAGATACATGGGAAACGTAGTTCCATAGTGGTTATAAAATCAACCAGAATGGAACAGTACCAGAGCGGGAAAAAACTACATCCGCACACTTCCCAGACAGCATTGCGCTAAATAAGCCAGTAGGGAGCGAGGTTTTAGATCACTGAAATTCCTCAGCTAATGAGAGAGGAGGATGCTGCTGCCTTACGGCACCTGCGTCAAAGTCAGCTTACTTTACTCAAGACTGGTGGTGACTGAAGTGCTTATAGATTTGGAGGCATTTGGATGTAGGTGAGCCGCCTCATTCGTGCTCTCTGTACCCCCTTCCCACGTCTATCGCCCGGACGGCCACTGACTGCGGTCGGTGTCCTCCCCGCGGTACCCGAATCATGCCTGTCCCCGCTGGATACCTCCGTAACACCCCCATGGCCTTCACATCCTCGGCCTCGCTTATCCCGGCTCCCCCGATCAACACCCACCAGCCCGGGGTTGTCGCCTCGCTTCTGTACAGCGGCTCCAAGTTCCGAGGACACCAGAAGAGCAAAGGCAACTCCTACGATGTCGAGGTTGTTTTGCAGGCAAGTTCGATTTATGAAACTTTAATTTGCCAGTCAGCTGACGAGTCATTTTGCTGACATGTCATAACACGTAATGATTGACAGCTTCCAGAAATTACCTGAGGAACCCTCAACTCCGTTCTCTTATATCGAGGCGGAGTTGAGTCGAGGCGGGATTTACTAGCATCAGCATTGAGACGCCATCCATCCATTATTGTAAAAATGTTAATTCTGAAAACGCTTACCTGTACTTATGTTTGTCATGTGTTCCAGTAGTAAGCTATACCACTTTAGGGCAAAAATTTAAATTAACTACTGAAAACACTACACATATTTGAATTTAGTTACACTACCACCAAGTTAATGCAAGATGTAGTTAAATTAACGTTACTAGTTGAACTACATGTCGTTCACAAACGTTACTCCCCAACCAACACTGGTTATGCTCGGCGGTATTACGTATTTTACTATATGCCGGTATTGATGCACGGACCGGTTTGGGTTTTTACTTTACCTTGTATAACGATGTTTGTTTTGTTAAATGTGATGTCTTGTAACGTCCATTTTATTTACATATATATATTTTAGTTTACTCCGCTACTTGAGTCGTCTCTACTCTCTCTCTATGCTTCTTTCCACACAGACCTAGTCCCGCCCCCTGTCATTCAAGCATTTGTTGCTTGACCACGAGACTTGTTTGGTCTGCATGGTCAATGCAACAATGTTGTTGACAACGATGTCACTTTCCTTCGTGCGTGCTATAATTACACTATTCGTTTGTATTTTCTTAGCAAGTTTTAGCTAAACGTTAGCAGCTAATCGCTAAATAGTATCTGCAAAACACCAGTCTAACGTCAACAGTGAAGAGGAGACTAAGGGATGCTGGCCATCTAGGCAGAGTTGCAAAGAAAAAGCCATATCTCAGACTGGCCAATAAAAAGAAAGGATTAAGATGGGCAAAAGAACAGACACTGGACAGAGGAACTCTGCCTAGAAGGCCAGCATCCTGGAGTCCTCTCTTCATTGTTGACGTTTTGCGGGTATTTGAGGCTTCTGTTTCTCAAACTAGACACTAATGTACTTGTCCTCATGCTCAGTTGTGCACTGGGGCCTCCCACTCTTTCTATTCTGGTTAGAGACAGTTTAAGCTGTTCTGTGAAGGGAGTAGTACACAGCGTTGTACGAGATCTTCAGTTTCTTGGCAATTTCTCGCATGGAATAGCCATCATTTCTCAGAACAAGAATAGACTGACGAGTTTCAGAAAAAAGTGTTTAGTTTCTGGACATTTTGAGCCGGTAATCAAACCCACAAATGCTGATGCCCCAGATACTCAACTAGTCTAAAGAAGGCCAGTTTTATTGCTTCTTTAATCAGAAGAACAGTTTTCAGCTGTGCTAACATAATTGCAAAAGGGTTTTCTAATGATCAATTCGCCTTTTAAAATGATAAACTTGGATTAGCTAACACAACGTGCCATTGGAACACAGGAGTGATGGTTGTACGCCTATGTAGATATTTAATTAAAAGATCAGCCGTTTCCAGCTACAATTGTCATTTACAACATTAATAATGTCTAAACTGTATTTCTGATCAATTTGATGTTATTTTAATGTGCAAAAAAAATGGCTTTTCTTTCATAAACAAGGACATGTCTAAGTGACCCCAAACTTTTGAACAGTAGTGTAATTATAATTCTCATTCTATTTCCATGATTCCAACAGTTCACCCAAGTGTTTTGATCTAAGTCGGCAGTCAAATCGCAATTGCAACATTTGGGTAAAAAAGAGGCCTAGTTTTTTTTTGCCCATATCATGCAGCCCTATGTGACAGTGTGGAAATTGTCTCAAATGAGTGCAGGGAATGCAGAAATTGAGGGAAATTATTTTTGGTTGAATTGAACAGGATAAAACAATCAGAATGAAGAAAGACCCATTGAATGTGTTGCCACCGTAGGGTCACGCACAACTCAAAGTAAAACTTTTTTTCAAAAACATTAAATACCGTCATACCATCAAATTTGGAAAATACTTTGATATGACATTTTGGCCATATTGCCCAGCCCTACTGCCAGTGTCATCTTACATTTTGTCAGGGATGCTCTAACAGCCATTATAAACTTTGTGGTTCAAGCCCTAAATGCTGATTGGCTGACAGCTTTTGTATATCAGACCATATACCACAAAAAGGTATATTATTACTGTTCTAATTACATTGGTAACCAGTTTATAATAGCAATAAGGCGGCTAAGGGCTGTTTGTAATATGGCTAATATACCATGGCCAAGGGCTGTGTCCAGGCACGCCGCATAGTTGTGCTTAATGCTTAATTAAACCTAGCTTTAGGATGACCCTATCATTAATTGAAGTGACAGGTTAACATTTTAATTACCAGCTCTCTTATCAGTCCTGAGACTCCAGCAGAAATCAGCTTTTCATTGATCTTACTTTCTGTATGTCCAGCCTTTATATTCACAATGAAGTGTTGTTTCTTTCAGCATGTGACCATGGAAGCCTCATACTTGTGTGGGTACTTGAAGATCAAAGGGTTGACAGAGGTGAGAAAGAATTACGTGATACTGAAAAGAGGTTAAATAGAGGCTGAATCTCATGCTTTTATTTTCATGTTTCTGATTGCTGTTCATTGACTACAGCTCAGCATTCAACACCATAGTGCCCACAAAGCTCATCACTAAGCTAAGAACCCTGGGACTAAACACCTCCCTCTGCAACTAGATCCTGGACTTCCTGATGGGCCACCCCCAGGTGGTAAGCATAGGCAACAACACATCTGCCATGCTGATCCTCAACACTGGGGCTTCAGGGATGCATGCTTAGTCCCCTCCTGTACTCCCGACTCAAACACCATTAAGTTTGCTGACGACACAACAATAGTAGGCCTGATCAACGACAATGATGAGACAGCCTATAGGGAGGGGGTCAGAGACCTGGCAGTGGTGTGCCATGACAACAACCTCGCCCTCAATGTGAGCAAGACAAAGGAGCTGATCATGGACTACAGGAAAAGGAGGGCTGAACATGCCCCCTTTCACTTCGAGTTTCAAGTTCCTTGGTGTCCACATCACCTACAAACTATCATGGTCCAAACACACCAAGACAGTCATGAAAAGGACATGACAAAACCTATTCCCCCTCAGGAGATTGAAAAGATTTGGCATGGGTCCCCAGATCCTCAAAGTTCAACAGCTGCACCATCGAGAGCATCCTGAACAGTTGCATCACCGCCTGGTATGGCAACTGCTCGGCATCCGACCTTAAGGCGCTGCAGAGGGTAGTGCGTACAGCCCAGTACATCGCTGGGGCCAAGCTTCCTGGCATCCAGGACCTATATACTTGGCGGTGTCAGAGGAAGGCCCAAAAAATTGTCAGACTCCAGTCACCCAAGTCATAGACTGTTCTCTCTTTGTTTTTACACTGCTGCTACTCGCTGTTTATTATCTATGCATAGTCACTACCCCTACCTACAGTTGAAGTCGGAAGTTTAGATACACTTAGTTTGGAGTCATTAAAATTTGTTTTTCAACCACTCCACACATTTCTTGTTAACATAATATAGTTTTGGCAAGTTGGTTAGGACATCTACTTTGTGCAAGTCACAAGTCATTTTTCCAACAATTGTTTACATACAGATTATTTCATGTATAATTCACTGTATCACAATTCCAGTGGGTCAGAAGTTTACATACACTAAGTTGACTGAGCCTTTAAACAGCTTGGAAAATTCCAGAAAATGATTTCATGGCTTTAGAGGCTTCTGATAGGCTAATTGACATCATTTGAGTCAATTGGAAGAGTACCTGCGGATGTACACTGCTCAAAAAAAATAAAGGGAACACTTAAACAACACAATGTAACTCAAGTCAATCACACTTCTGTGAAATCAAACTGTCCACTTAGGAAGCAACACTGATTGACAAATGTCACATGCTGTTATGCAAATGGGAGAGACAACAGGTGGAAATTATAGGCAATTAGCAAGACACCCCCAATAAAGGAGTGGTTCTGCAGGTGTTGACCACAGACCACTTCTCAGTTCCTATGCTTCCTGGCTGATGTTTTGGTCACTTTTGAATGCTGGCGGTGCTTTCACTCTAGTGGTAGCATGAGACAGAGTCTACAACCCACACAAGTGGCTCAGGTAGTGCAGCTCATCAAGGATGGCACATCAATGCGAGCTGTGGCAAGAAGATTTGCTGTGTATGTCAGCGTAGTGTCCAAAGCATGGAGGCACTACCAGGAGACAGGCCAGTACATCAGGAGACGTGGAGGAGGCCGTAGGAGGGCAACAACCCAGCAGCAGGACCGCTACCTCCGCCTTTGTGCAAGGAGGAGCAGGAGGAGCACTGCCAGAGCCCTGCAAAATTACCTCCAGCAGGCCACAAATGTGCATGTGTCTGCTCAAATGGTCAGAAACAGACTCAATGAGGGTGGTATGAG
This sequence comes from Oncorhynchus mykiss, assembly GCF_013265735.2. NCBI lineage: Eukaryota > Metazoa > Chordata > Actinopteri > Salmoniformes > Salmonidae > Oncorhynchus > Oncorhynchus mykiss. The sequence goes on along the minus strand of NC_048587.1, from coordinate 48,691,477 downwards.
GGCCCGACGTCCACAGGTGGGGGTTGTGCTTACAGCCCAACACTGTGCAGGACATTTGCCAGAGAACACAGAGATTGGCAAATTCGCCACTGGCGCCCTGTGCTCTTCACAGATGAAAGCAGGTTCACACTGAGCACGTGACAGAGTCTGGAGACGCCGTCCTCCAGCATGACCGTTTTGGCGGTGGGTCAGTCATGGTGTGGTGTGGCATTTCTTTGGGGGCCCGCACAGCCCTCCATGTGCTCGCCAGAGGTAGCCTGACTGCCATTAGGTACCGAGATGAGATCCTCAGACCCCTTGTGAGACCATATGCTGGTGCGGTTGGCCCTGGGTTCCTCCTAATGCAAGACAATGCTAGACCTCATGTGGCTGGAGTGTGTCAGCAGATCATCCACCAACAGACTGTCCAGGAGTTGGCGGATGCTTTAGTCCAGGTCTGGGAGGAGATCCCTCAGGAGACCATCCGCCACCTCATCAGGAGCATGCCCAGGCGTTGTAGGGAGGTCATACAGGCACGTGGAGGCCACACACACTACTGAGCCTCATTTTGACTTGTTTTAAGGGCATTCCATCAAAGTTGTATCAGCCTGTAGTGTGGTTTTCCACTTTAATTTTGAGTGTGACTCCAAATCCAGACCTCCATGGGTTGATAAATTTGATTTCCATTGATAATTTTTGTGTGATTTTGTTGTCAGCACATTCAACTATGTAAAGAAAAGTATTTAATAAGAATATTTCATTCATTCAGATCGAGGATGTGTTGTTTTAGTGTTCCCTTTATTTTTTTGAGCAGTGTATTTCAAGGCCTACCTTCAAACTCAGTGCCTCTTTGCATGACATAATGGGAAAATCAAAAGAAATCAGCCAAGACCTCAGTAAACAAATTGTAGCCCTCCACAAGTCTGGTTCATCTTTTGGAGAAATGTCCAAATGCTTGAAGGTACCATGTTCATCTGTACAAACAATAGTACGCAAGTATAAACACCATGGGACCACGTAGCCGTCATACCACTCAGGAAGGAGACGCGTTCTGTCTCCTAGAGATGAATGTACTTTGGTGCGAAAAGTGCAAATCAATCCCAGAACAACAGCAAAGGACGTTGTGAAGATGCTGGAGGAAACGGGTACAAAAGTATCTATATCCATAGTAAAACAAGTCCTATATTGACATAACCTGAAAGGCTGCTCAGCAAGGAAGAAGCCACTGCTCCAAAACCGCCATTAAAAAAACAGACTATGGTTTGCAACTGGACATGGGGACAAAGATTGTACTTTTTGGAGAAATGTCCTCTGGTCTGATGAAACAGAAATACAACTGTTTGGCCATAATGACCATCGTTATGTTTGGAGGAAAAAGGCGGAGGCTTGCAAGCTGAAGAACACCATCCCAAACGTGAAGCATGTGGGTGGCAGCATCATGTTGTGGGGGTGCTTTGCTGCAGGAGGGACTGGTGCACTTCACAAAATAGATGGCATCATGAGGCAGGAACATGATGTGGATATATTGAAGCAACTTCTCAAGACATCAGTCAGGAAGTTAAAGCTTGGTCGCAAGTGGGTCTTCCAAATGGACAATGAGCATACTTCCAAAGTTGTGGCAAAAAGGACAACAAAGTAAAGGTATTGGAGTGGCCATCACAAAGCCCTGACCTCAATCCTATGGAAAATTTGTGGGCAGAACTGAAAAAGGGTGTGCAAGCAAGGAGGCCTACAAACCTGACTTGGTTACACCAGCTCTGCCAGGACGAATGGGCCAAAATTCACCGAACTTATTGTGGGAAGCTTGTGGAAGGCTACCTGACACGTTTGACCCAAGTTAAACTATTTAAATGCAATGCTACCAAATACTAATTGAGTGTATGTAAACTTCTGATCCACTGGGAATGTGATGAAAGAAATAAAAGCTTAAATAAACCACTCTACTATTATTCTGACATTTCACAATTATTAAATTAAACTGATGTAGGACTGGGAATTTTTACTAGGATTTAATGTCAGGAATTGTGAAAAACTGAGTTTAAATGTATTTGGCTAAGGTGTATGTAAACTTTCGACTTCAACTGTACATGTAAAAAAATTACCTCAACCTGTACCTCCGCACATTTACTCGGTACCGGTACCCCCTGTTTAAAGCCTCGTTATTGTTTATTGTAATATTTTACTGTAGTTTATTTAGTTAATATTTTCTCTACTCTATTTCTTGAACCACATTATTGGTTAATGGCTTGTATAAGTAAGCTTTTCACTTATGACAAATAAAATTTTGGTTGATTTGATTCCCAGCCTTTCTCTGTTGTGATTTTCTTCCATAGGAGTACCCCACTCTGACTACGTTCTTTGCTGGGGAGATCATCAGCAGGAAGCGTCCATTTCTAACCAGGAAGTGGGATGCAGATGAGGATGTGGATCGCAAGCACTGGGTAAATCGAAGATGTGATCTTTAATTTAGCCTTTTAAAAAGAAAAACGTGATTCCACCAACATTGCTCTGCTTTAGACCTCAGATCCAAATAAAGTAGGCTAATGTTGTCTGGTGAAAATGTGGGGTCATCACCCCCCCCACCCCCCATGAATGATGTTGGTTTGCAGTCACTGCTTATTTGGTCATATCAGGATTGAGTGAAGGTTGTGCTGAAAGTAGGGGCACTTCACTAGTCTGGTTAATATCTCCCCTTAACCAGCATCTGATGCAATTAAACACGATTCTTGTTCTGTGTTTCTGAGATCAGGTTGCTACAGAACAGTGGCTTTTACTGTCTGATATCAGTAGAATTGTCGTCAACAATAGTTCTGATTAACAGATTGTACTGTTCCAGCAAAAGGACCCTTTGTGGTGTGTTTTAACCATTTTCTATTTGGGCTTCAGGGCAAATTCCAAGCCTTCTACCAGTATGCAAAAACGTTCAACTCGGATGAGTTTGACTATGATGAGCTGAAGAACTCTGACTACATTTTCATGAGGTGGAAGGTAAGCTTAAACCTGACCGCATATCACCTTTTCTTCCCCGACCAAGGGAAACATGCATATGAAGTTTGGAAACATTTCCCCTGTATAATGTTGTTATAAGGATGTACTAACTGTTGTTTTCCTCCTCCACAGGAGCAGTTCCTGGTCCCTGATCACACCATTAAAGACATCAGCGGTGCTTCCTTTGCTGGTTTCTACTATATCTGCTTCCAGAAGTCCACAGCCACCATTGAGGGGTACTACTACCACAGGAGCTCAGAATGGTAACGGGACATTAAATACCAACGGGTTAATTCATGAACATTTTATGACTGATAACTTAGAACATATTCCTGTGCATCATCAGTTCTGATGATTTATTTTCTCTAAATTAATCTTTTTTTATTTAGACTGGTTTTGCAAATATTTGTGTTATCAAGGTCAGAATGGTGTTCATGCCCCACAGAAACAGAAACAGGGCATGAAGTTATGTGATTTTTATTTGTCAAGTTAAACAGAATGCACTGTTTTCTGTTAGATATGAGTCAAGGACTAGAGGTTGATTTGGGACAGGCCAATGCATCTCTCCTCTCTTGACTTTCCACAGTAACTAGCACTGTCTGACTCTGTCTCCCTCACAGGTACCAGTCTCTGAACCTCACCCATGTTCCAGAACACAGTGCAGCCATCTATGAGTTTCGGTGACCCAGGAATTGTGGCTCTGTTGGCTCAGAAGGACTGTAAAGGCCTGCAGAAGCTACTGAGGCTGGGGAAGGACTGGGGAGAAGGGAACATGGAAACTGTTGTTACGATTACCAAGAGTACGTCTGAGGAAATTATGGATTTGTTGATGGACAGATGGAAGGAGGTCTTTTAGGCTGGAGCTTTCACAGATTAAGAGATGGAAAGATGGATGCAAAAGACTGAGGGAAAGGACTGCTCTGCCCCAGGGCAGGCAGGAACTTCAGTCGGAAGATTGGGGCAGCAGTGTGATGCTTTATAATTTCTTAATTTGTTTTAATGTCTGGTTTAAAATATATTGTTTTCTTTCACTCTGCTGCTTTGAGGTCGAGTCCTGGACTCCATTACTACAGCACTTATCTTTGGACACTATAAATACAGCTGAAGATTCCCTCTTGGGGACTTGTCTGCTGTTATCCAATCACAGCTGAACAGATATTGGACAAGGATTCTTCTAGAATTTTACTCTATCAAATGCTGGGTCAATTTTGAAGCTGAATGTCAGCGTTTGGAATAAAGTTTACTGATCTTTGAACTACAGGTCAGGCATCTTTTGGATTGGAGCTTTAAAGACTTTATAGCTCATTGAATGACAGTGTTATTGTTTTATTGGAAATCTCAGCTAACTTCTCTGATTGCCTGTGAAGAGATTTTGCAAGTTATATCTTCAGCTACCCATTCTAAAGCTTCAGAAGACAGAGTAATGAGTGTCTGGAGGTCTCTGACTAACGAGGTAACATTCATGATTGCTTCTGTTACTGGATTTATTTGCCACACATTGTTGTTTAACTCCAGTGCAACACTGCTAACTCAGTGTACATACATAACGCCACACGTAGATCCTGGTTGGATTTGACATGGAATCATGTTATTAGCCCCATGCAGTCGGCAGCGTTTTACTTTTCACTGACAAATCCATGCCCCCTCATCGTTAACTATGCAACATTATTTAACAGTACAACTCTGACTTCAACCATACAACTCGTTTTCAGAAAACAGATTTATTCTATCATGATAGTATTAAACGTGTCTCTTTCTCATTAAAGGAAATATTGTGTCTAATTGCCTTTTAAAGCAGTCCCTTGCCATGGAATGGTGCCATCTTTTTAAAGCTTATCAAAATGTGTGTGTGTGTGTGGACTGAAAGTAGATTGGTGTGACTATGAGGAATGGAGTAAATCATATCAAAACGCCTTGTCTTTTTCTTGAAAAATAAATGACTGTTGTATTAACTGTACTGCAATGACATACTAGCAATGAGTCCTGCTCTTTATATTTCTTCATACAAACACCTACAAGGAACTAAATAAATATTCTATCTGGTTGTATATTCTGAACCACATCAAGGTCAAGAATGCACAGCGGGAAAAATGTGTGCAGTGTTTGGTTCCCTGTTCCTACCTACAAACCACTGCCCTCTAGTGGTCGTAACTATCTGATACACAATGTTGTGTCAATAGTTTACAAAGTAATCTGGGTCATAACGAAAAAAAGGATTCCTTACCCAAGGACGCTTCGACCGGTAACACCTGGAAAATAAAGAAAAACGAAGCTCTGATCTGACATAAAAACAGGCTTATATTTTGGCTTAATCGCCTTAATTAAATCGTTGGCGGTTAGTGAAAGTAAAAAGTAACCAATTACTTTGTTTATGTTCACAAAAACAAAACGCCCACTATACAAATCATTCCCTAAAACAGTCAACATACGATTTCCAAATTCTGTCAAATGTGTCTGGTTTATGTTCGATGTTATATTATATAGAATCCAATGGGGTGTAGCTTGGTAGTTAAGGGTGAATATGAGGCGTACCAATTGATCGCTATTCATTTTTCCGTAGCAATTAGACCTGGATTACAAAACTTTCTCTGATATTGATCAATATTTACATTTCCCAACAGACAATCTTGGAGGTGGGTGGATATCAAATTCCTAGACACAATAAAATGATAGCACATACATTATCCCAAAATAGTGTTCAGAGGAGGCTGGTGGGAGAAGCTATAGGAGGACAAGCTCATTGTAATGGCTGGAATTAATACATGGAAAGGTATTGAACACAGAAAACACATGGAAACTTTTTGCATCTCCAACAGCATGTGACATTTCTGGGTGCATTACATTAATTCTGGCAGGAATGTGGTAAATCCTATGATTGATCTTAAATCGCTGTCGTTTCTGTCCCATGTTGTAGGAGAAGGTATGAGCATTTTCAAATATCTGTGACCAATAGTTCTCCATTTCTTCCTTTAGATCAGGTAGTTTCAATCAACCCTTGATATAACTTGCCGATCAACGTCTTTGGCGTAGAAGCTTCTTTCGTTATGTCTTCTATTCTAGATGCCCTTAGGTTCATCCAGATTTGTTGAAGCGAATTGCATAATATTTCTGAGTTGTAAGAACATAAAGAAATTGGCTTTGGATAATCCAAATCTTTCTTGTAATTGATTGAATGACAGCAGAGATCCATCATAGTACACATGCTCAAAATGTATGATGCTGCTTTGGAAGCAGAATTTAAAGGTCAACGCTGGAGGTACAGTGGGGTTATTCCAAATAGGGGTGCCTGGCGATATTGGTTCTTTCCACCTGACTTTATGTTAATTTTCCCAAATACAAATGGAATGGAGAATCATTAGATGCTAAATTTTACCCGTGATGAGCTTCGAACTCACATATGCTAAACGTTTGCGTTAATCATGTTTGCCTCAAGTAACCATCTGTCCAACATATCATACTACACTGAACAAAAATCTAAACGCAACATGTAAAGTGTAGGTCCCATGTTTCATGAGCTGAAATAAAAGATCCCAGAAATGTTCCATACACACAAAAAGTTTATTTCTAAAACAATGTTTTAATTTCACCTTTATTTAACCAGGTAGGCCAGTTGAGAACAAGTTCTCATTTACAACTGTGACCTGGCCAAGATAAAGCAAAGCAGTGCGACAAAAACAACAACACAGAGTTACACATAAACAAACGTAGTCAATAACACAATATAAAAATATATGTACAGTGCGTGCAAATGTAGAAGATTAGGGAGGTAAGGCAATAAATAGGCCATAGAGGCAAAGTAATTACAATTTAGCATCAACACTGGAGTGATAGATGTGCAGATGATGATGTGCAAGTAGATACTGGGGTGCAAAAGAGTAAAAAGATAAATAACAATATGGGGATGAGGTAGTTGGGTGTGCTATTTACAGATTGGCTGTGTACAGGTACAGTGATCGATTGGTAAGCTGCTCTGACAGCTGATGCTTAAAGTTAGAGAGGGAGATATAAGACTCCAGCTTCAGTGATTTTTGCAAATCGTTCCAGTCATTGGCAGCAGAGAACTGGAAGGAAAGGAGGCCAAAGGAGGTGTTGGCTTTAGGGATGACCAGTGAAATATACCTGCTGGAGCGCATGCTACGGGTGGGTGTTGCTATGGTGACCAGTGAGCTGAGATAAAGCGGAGCTTTACCTAGCAAAGACTTGTAGATGACCTGGATCCAGTGGGTTTGGCAACAAATATGTAGCGAGGGCCAGCCAATGAGAGCATACACATCGCAGTGGTGGGTAGAATATGGGGCTTTGGTGACAAAACAGATGGCACTGTGATAGACTACATCCAGTTTGCTGAGTAGAGTGTTGGATGCTATTCTGTAAATGACATCGCCAAAGTTAAGGATCGGTAGGATAGTCAGTTTTAAGAGGGTATGTTTGGCAGCATGAGTGAAGGAGGCTTTCCTGCAATAGGAAGCTGATTCTAGAATTACGTTTGAATTGGAGATGCTTAATGTGTCTGGAAGGAGTTTACAGTCTAACCAGAAATCTAGGTATTTGTAGTCTTCCTGTGTGTATCAAGAATGGTCCACCACCTAAATGACATCCAGCCAACTTGACACAACTGTGGAAGCATTGGAGTCAACATGAGCCAGCATCCCTGTGGAAGGCTTTTTACACCTTGTAGAGTCCATGCCCCAATGAACTGAGGCTGCTCTGTGGGCAAAAGAGGGTGCAACTCAATATTAGGAAGGTTTTCAGTGTAAGTGTTGGCTGGTGCAATCAAATTTCCCCTCTGGGGGATTAATAAAGTACTATCTTATCACTATTTCGAGGACACCTATGGGAAGTCTTAAACACCAAGCATGTGTGGTCAGATGGGAGGGGGGTAACAGTGTTTCAGAGACTAACAACATGTGATTCAATTCCACTGTTTTCCACTTCCATTTATGAGGCGAGACTCAAAAACCATATCTTCTGTCCTCTCACAATGAATTTAAAGTAGACCTAGAGGGTATGAGCTGCCAATATAAAGTAGACCTAGAGGGTATGAGCTGCCAATATAAAGTAGACCTAGAGGGTATAAGCTGCCAATATAAAGTAGACCTAGAGGGTATGAGCTGCCAATATAAAGTAGACCAAGAGGGTATGAGCTGCCAATATAAAGTAGGCCTAGAGAGTATGAGCTGCCAATATAAAGTAGACCTAGAGGGTATGAGCTGCCAATATAAAGTAGGCCTAGAGGGTATGAGCTGCCAATATAAAGTAGGCCTAGAGGGTATGAGCTGCCAATATAAAGTAGGCCTAGAGGGTATGAGCTGCCAATATAAAGTAGGCCTAGAGGGTATGAGCTGCCAATATAAAGTAGACCTAGAGGGTATGAGCTGCCAATATAAAGTAGGCCTAGAGGGTATGAGCTGCCAATATAAAGTAGGCCTAGAGGGTATGAGCTGCCAATATAAAGTAGGCCTAGAGGGTATAAATCAAATCCAAATCAAATCAATTTTATTGGTCACATACCAGTGTTTAGCAGATGTTATTGCGGGTGTAGCGAAATGCTTGTGCTTCTAGTTCTGACAGTGCAGTAATATCTAACAAGTAATATCTAACAGTTTCACAACATATACCCCAAAATACACGTAAAACTAAGTAAGGAATGAATTAAGAATATATACATACTGTATATGTCAGAGCAGCATTGGACTAAGATACAGTGGCATAGTATAGAATACAGTATATACATATGAGATGGGTGATGCAGTATTTACACACAATTAAAGTGACTAAGATACTGTAGAATAGTATAGAGTACAGTTTACACATATGAGATGAGTAATGCAAGATACGGGGACATTATTAAAGTGGCTCGTGTTTCATTTCCTTAAAGTGGCCAGTGATTCCTAATCCATGTCTATAGGCAGCAGCCTCTGATGTGCTGGATGTGGCTGTTTAACAGTCAGTGGTGTAGTATAGAATACAGTATATACATATGAAATGGGTGATGTAATGTGTAAACACAATTTAAAGTGACTAAGATACTGTAGAATAGTGTGAAGTGCACTTTATACATTCCTAATATATGCTTATTGTCAGGCGCCTCTGATGTGCTAGTGATGGCTGTTTAGCAGTCTGGTGTCCTTAAGATAGAGACTGAAAAACAGCTTCTCGGTCCCAGCTTGGTGTACCTGTACTGACCTCGCCTTGTGGATGATAGTGGGTTGAACAGGCAGTGGCTCGGGTGGTTGATGTCCGTGATTATCTTTTTGGCCTTCCTATGGCATCAGGTGCTGTAGGTGTCCAGGAGGGTGGGAAGTTTTTCCCCATGCGTTGGGCAAACCGCAGCACCCTCTGGAGAGCTTTGTGGTTTCGGGCAGTGCAGTTGCCGTACCAGGCGGTGATGCACAATTTACCATTCATTTCAATAGGGCACAAAATAATCTGAAACACAACTAAAACAAATCGCAAATGCATCCAACAAGTTTGTAAAGTCACAAGCTTGATGTAGTCATTGCTAGGAATATGGGACCAAACACTAAACATTTTACTACTTTAGTACACATAAGTGAATTTGTCACAATACTTTTGGTCCCCAAAAATCAGGGGACTAGGTACAAAAAGTGCTGTAATTTCTAAACGGTTCAGTTGATATGGATGCAAATACCCTCAAATTAAATAGTTATTATATACAGTGCCTTGCGAAAGTATTCGGCCCCCTTGAACTTTGCGACCTTTTGCCACATTTCAGGCTTCAAACATAAAGATATAAAACAGCAAACTCTCTCCAGAAGTTCAGTGAGGATCTCTGAATGATCCAATGTTGACCTAAATGACTAATGATGATAAATACAATCCACCTGTGTGTAATCAAGTCTCCGTATAAATGCACCTGCACTGTGATAGTCTCAGAGGTCCGTTAAAAGCGCAGAGAGCATCATGAAGAACAAGGAACACACCAGGCAGGTCCGAGATACTGTTGTGAAGAAGTTTAAAGCCGGATTTGGATACAAAAAGATTTCCCAAGCTTTAAACATCCCAAGGAGCACTGTGCAAGCGATAATATTGAAATGGAAGGAGTATCAGACCACTGCAAATCTACCAAGACCTGGCCGTCCCTCTAAACTTTCAGCTCATACAAGGAGAAGACTGATCAGAGATGCAGCCAAGAGGCCCATGATCACTCTGGATGAACTGCAGAGATCTACAGCTGAGGTGGGAGACTCTGTCCATAGGACAACAATCAGTTGTATATTGCACAAATCTGGCCTTTATGGAAGAGTGGCAAGAAGAAAGCCATTTCTTAAAGATATCCATAAAAAGTGTCTTAAAGTTTGCCACAAGCCACCTGGGAGACACACCAAACATGTGGAAGAAGGTGCTCTGGTCAGATGAAACCAAAATTGAACTTTTTGGCAACAATGCAAAACGTTATGTTTGGCGTAAAAGCAACACAGCTGAACACACCATCCCCACTGTCAAACATGGTGGTGGCAGCATCATGGTTTGGGCCTGCTTTTCTTCAGCAGGGACAGGGAAGATGGTTAAAATTGATGGGAAGATGGATGGAGCCAAATACAGGACCATTCTGGAAGAAAACCTGATGGAGTCTGCAAAAGACCTGAGACTGGGATGGAGATTTGTCTTCCAACAAGACAATGATCCAAAACATAAAGCAAAATCTACAATGGAATGGTTCAAAAATAAACATATCCAGGTGTTAGAATGGCCAAGTCAAAGTCCAGACCTGAATCCAATCGAGAATCTGTGGAAAGAACTGAAAACTGCTGTTCACAAATGCTCTCCATCCAACCTCACTGAGCTCGAGTTGTTTTGCAAGGAGGAATGGGAAAAAATGTCAGTCTCTCGATGTGCAAAACTGATAGAGACATACCCCAAGCGACTTACAGCTGTAATCGCAGCAAAAGGCGGCGCTACAAAGTATTAACTTAAGGGGGCTGAATAATTTTGCACGCCCAATTTTTCAGTTTTTGATTTGTTAAAAAAGTTTGAAATATCCAATAAATGTCGTTCCACTTCATGACTGTGTCCCACTTGTTGTTGATTCTTCACAAAAAAATACAGTTTTATATCTTTATGTTTGAAGCCTGAAATGTGGCAAATGGTCGCAAAGTTCAAGGGGGCCGAATACTTTCGCAAGGCACTGTATATAAACAAAGTGCATATAAATGTAACAATTCAAGACTAATATAATCTGAACAGCATAATAATAGAATGTTGCACCATATCAAATAAAAATAAATAACAATGTGAAAAACTGCAGCATCCCACTTAAAACAAAAAGGATCTGACCTCCGTTATGGCATCTTTGTGATGCATCCCCAGTTGCTCTCTCGTCAAACAACATCCAAACCAGCAGACGTTTGTGGCACTACTGCTGGTGCTTCTGCTCCATCTGATCCCTCTTCTTCCTGTTGCCCTGGTGCCTGAGCCTGCTGACTGCTGGGGCTGTCCCTCCCTGCTGCTGAAGTTATTCTTTGAAGAGCCTCATCAATCGCTCTGTTATCACTGAAGGCTAACTTCTTAAACCTGGGGTCAAGTGCAGCGGTTTCTGATAGCACGTGATTATTTTCCACTCTGTGGAACTTCCTGTCCATTGATTAACGTAGGGTGTCCATCAACTCTGTCACATGTCCTGTGGTTACATTTGCTTCTCTCTGGCGGCTGGATGTGATTCACTGCAGACCCTTACACAGAGTATCATTTTTGAGGCTGTCACATAGCTGAAAAGAGAGAACATTAGTTCTGGTTCATGTTTTGTCTACTGAAACTACATTCTCATCTACTGCTCATATACATATATAATACTGGATTAAATAATGATGTAGTAATAACTGCTTACTGTACCTCTCTCCACTGATCTCCACAGTGACCTGCTCAAAGGGTTCCAGGACTCTGCACACCTCCTCCACCACCTCCCATTCCTATTGGGTCAGAGCATCAACAGGTGCATTGACATTGGCCAGGGTAGAGATGGTGGCATCCTTAGACTCAAGAAACCGCTTCAACATATACAATGTTGAATTCCACCTTGTAGTACAGTCTTGTTTAGGCCTCAGCTCGGGCATCCCCATCTGGCGTTGTGTAATTTTTCAGCACCTGTGGAAGTACTCCACAACTGCTTTCACTTTGTCCACAGTGGGCATCATCACCCTCAGAGCATCTCTTACAATCGCGCGTTGTGTGTATGCAGGTGTGTGTGTGGGCCGTATAAAGTTGTGGCAAAACAAACAAATGGCCATCAATTTTGATCTAAAACACTCGTTCAAACAAGGAGTTACGCTTATTTGGTGTTTGGTATTTTAATAGGACACGCATTAGCTGATGTGAAAGCAGAACCTTCTCTTTCTGGGGTCCACACAAAACATAAAAAACTGAGCTACGGCCGTGTGGGAACAACAGTCGGCCACCTGCTTCAGTCTGAAGGGATTCGTGGCGCAGGCAAAAAAGAAATTTGAGGCTCTGGTGTCCGGGAGAAAGGCTGTCCGTAAGCTTTTCCGCACGTTATCAGCGTAGGGTGCCTGGAACCCGGAAACGCTGTTCAACACGTTCCTGCATGGATTATCGGAGGAAGTAAAGGACGAGTTTACAGCCCAGGAACTACCGACGGTTCTCGACTCACTCATCGCTTTAACCATCCGGATCGATAGTTGGCTACGGGAATGTAGGAGGGAGAAGAGGTCTGATTGCGGTCCCAATAGCTCACTCAAGGATCCCACCTTGCATCTGATGAACTCCGGAAGTCCCTGGCGTCTACGTCCCAGAGAGGATCCGAGCTTACCCGAGTTCCTCCATGAACCTCCGAAGACTGCCGATTCACCTCAGCTCGGCAGGGCTAGGCTGTCTCCAGCTGAACGTGTAGGCAGACTTGACACCCAGAGTTGTCTGTATTGTGGTACTGCTGGTCTTATGTGTTTACCTGTCCCTTCAAGAGACATAGCTCATTGTTGGGGTAGGTACTCTGGTGGGTCTTAAAGATAATTTTATTATTTCCTTATTCGCCCCCCTCTACATGCCATCCTGCTGTGGGGCCACCAGTCCAAGTCTCTCCAGGTACCCCTCTCAACCCCTCTCCATTCCCATGTTAGAGTATTGGACGGGCGCTCTGTAGGCCGGGTCACCCACCATACCACCCCCATCAACCTACGAGTGTCAGGAAACCACAGCGAGACGATCCAATTCCTGCTAGTTGAATTTCCACAGGTTCCCGTGGCATTGGAATTCTCTAGGCCCAGAGACACAATCCCTCTATTGACTAGGCTACTGGTGCCATCGTGGACTCGAGCCCGTCCTGCCACACTCATTGCCTGAAGTCAGCTCTGCCTGCCCCAGGAGGTCTTCGTGGGGGCTTGGAAATTGCCCTGGACCTCTCCGCCAGCCCCGCGGATTACCAGGACCTCCTGGAGGGGTTCAGTAGGGACCGGGCCACTTCACTTCCTCAGCACCGACCGGTATCGAAGAAGGTCAAGCCAGATGCGCTGGCACGCCGCTACACCCCCGGAAGCCGAGACCTTCCCCCCCGCTCCAAGATCATTAGCCTCTCTGCTGTTTGTCCTCTGTTGCCCCGTGCCCTCCACATGCTTCCTACCTTTCCTGTGTCTAGTACTAAAACCATGTCTTACAGCCCCTTGTCTCCTGTATCCAGTCCCACCCCTCTCCCCCGTCTCATCAACGGCCAACCAGTGTACATGGTGAGACGTCTCCTGAAGGTTCGACCTCGGGGCAAGAGATTCCAGTACCTGGGTGACTGGGAGGGTTATGGCTCGGAGGAGAGGTGCTGGGTCTCCGCTAGGGACATCTTGGACCCAGGCCTCATCTCCGAGTTCCAACACCGGCACCCCGCTCAACCAGGTATGCTTGTCTCCACCCCCCTCCAGGTGTCACCCATCTTTCCCATTATCCCCTGTGTATTTATACCTGTGTTCGCTGTTTCTCTGTTGCCAATTTGTTTTGTTCATAGAACCTACCAGCGTTTTGTTTCCCTGCTCCCGCAGTTTACTTACTCATGTTTTCTAGTTTCCCGGTTCTGACCGTTCTGCCTGCCCTGACCCTGAGCCTGCCTGTTGTCCTGTACCTTTGCCCCACAAACTCTGGATTACCGACCTCTGCCTGACCTGACCCTGAGCCCGCCTGCTGTCCTGTACCTTACACCCTCTCTGGATTATTGACCTCTGCCTGCCTTGACCTGTCATTTGCTTGCCCCTGTTTGAGGAATAAACTTTTTTTTCTTCAACACTGTCTGCACCTGGGTCATACCTTAAAACGTGATAGTTTGAATATATTTATGGCTGGATTCTCCCTTTCTTGAAATAGTCATTGATCTAAATATAGGCCTATTAGATAAATTCTTATAGGCAATAACAAAATAATCACTTATCTGACATGACTTGGTAGCCTACCATAATATCTCCTTTCACTATCCATCTATCGGTGATATCTTCATGGATGGGAGGAATGAAGCATGCATAAGTTATCCCAAAGAAGGGGCATCATCCCTGTTATAGGCTATTTGTCTCAGCTATACCGCTAACTTAGGCTACCACTTGTTCACCTTATAGAGGCAAGTGGCTATACCTGTTTGCTGTTAGGTTATAATAATGGAACATACAATTACTCTTCTCAAAGGGGGCTTTACCCAAACCCCTGCCCATGCTCCGTGGCTATGCAAGGTCCATGACACTAGTTTGGGGGCAGCCCTTGAGCCCGACAGGGACACGTAATCCTTCTCCACGTAATTCGTGACATTCACAAGATAATAAGCATAGGCCTATGAGCTACTTCATTGGAAGTGTAGCCAACATAAAACACCATGCCATTACGCACATGTTTGTAACTTAACCTTTTGTTTCGACATATAGGCTGCTGATCTAGCTGTTACTCTCTAGTCTAAAATATACTGTACAAGGTGTTGACATACCCAGGGGATTGAGGATAACATTGTAGCGAATTCAAAGGGCACAGTGAAGGAAAGGGAATGACCTAGTCAGCTGTACAACTAAATACATTAAACTGAAATGTGTCTTCCGCATTTAACCCAACCCCTCTGACTCAGAGAGGTGTGGGGGGCTGCCTTAATCGACATCTACGTCATCAGCGCCTGGGGAACAGGGGGTTAACTGCTTTGCTCACGGGGAGAACGATAGAGTTTTACCTTGTCAGCTCGGGGATTCAATCCAGCAACCTTCCGGTTACCAGCCCAACTGTCCTACCTGCCAGTCCCTGTGACTGATGCTCACAACTCCATGTCTCTTCGCAGTCTGATAACTCACCATTGCTGTTAGAATGGTATTGCTTTTGGGATACTGTGTGTGTGTATTCTTGAAATATTGCCACTTCATTCTTGAAATATTGTCACTTTATTCTCAAAATATTTCCACTTCATTGTCGAAATATTGCCACTATATTCACAAAATTGTATTTCGACATTCTCTAAATATTTTTGTAAAGCACTATACCGCAAAATAAAAAAATATTATAATATATTATCCAAGTACCACCACCCCTCACCATTTATAAATGTTTTTCTCTTCACTAGGCCCTAATAATCTTCAATACTTTTCTCACACCCAAGGCAAAACATTTTTTATAATAATAAAAACATTCCAAAACATAGACAACAAAGCTATTTACAGGTGTCATTAGATCCGGTGGACATGAGAACAGAAATAGCAGAGTTATTTTCTGAACAACATGGTCTTGAGCTGTGCTTTAAAGGAGGCCAGAGACTCTGCAGCCCTAATAGTCTCCGCTGAGCTAAGCAACTGAAAGCCCAGTCACCCATAGTTCTAATTACATGTAGATTGTCATATTTATACAGTGGGGAGAACAAGTATTTGATACATTGCCGATTTTGCAGGTTTTCCTACTTACAAACCATGTAGAGGTCTGTCATTTTTATCATAGGTACACTTCAACTGTGAGAGACGGAATCTAAAACAAAAATCCAGAAAATCTTATTGTATGATTTTTAAGTAATTCATTTGCATTTTATTGCATGACATAAGTATTTCATACATCAGAAAAGCAGAACTTAATATTTGGTACAGAAACCTGTGTTTGCAATTACAGAGATCATACGGAGGAGTGGGCCAAAATCCCTGCTGCAGTGTGTGCAAACCTGGTCAAGAACTACAGGAAACGTATGATCTCTGTAATTGCAAACAAAGGTTTCTGTACCAAATATTAAGTTCTGCTTTTATGATGTATCAAATACTTATGTCATGCAATAAAATGCAAATTAATTACTTAAAAATCATACAATGTGATTTTCTGGATTTTTTTTAGATTCCGTCTCTCACAGTTGAAGTGTACCTACGATAAAAATTACAGACCTCTACATGGTTTGTAAGTAGGAAAACCTGCAAAATCGGCAGTGTATCAAATACTTGTTCTCCCCACTGTATATAACCAACTCAGATAACCACATTCTATATACCAAACGTGTATATTCCCCAGAGTTTCGTGATGACCCAAAATAAATAACTTCCCTGTCCAAGGTAACAAACCCCAGTCAATCACTCCATAACTCATCATTGCACATCTGTGCCCTTGTCATAGAAATAACTTGTAAGTTGCAGTATAATTCCAGGTAACTACTGTCCTTGTAGATATGATGTGTTGGTTAGTTAGCACTTTTGGTTTGGTAAGGTATATAGTGGCAGGTCTGGAAAACCCCATCCCTCTCATTCAACTGGTATGCAGTGGAGGAAAAACCCATTGTCTAGACACGTTTACACCAGCACAATGGATCTTTATGTTATTTATTTCCCAGAAATAGTAGGAAGGTCAGTGTTGCTCTGCAGTGACACAAGGGCATGGCTGGTATTTCCTGACAATAAAAAAAAGCATCACAGGAATTAAATAAAGTTGTATTTTCAAGTGTCCCATCATAGTGTTTTTAATTCAAGAATATGGCTTGTGAGTTAATTATATTTATGTAAGGCTCAGAGGTCGAATATGAATGTATGAATGTTCCACAGAATGGAACTGACTACTTTTTAACTACTTTGCAGACATGAAACAAACAGAATCATAATATAAAAAATATATATATCAAATCACAAGTTTGTGCTTCAAAACCAACTTTTAAGAGGTTTTGAAAATTCCATGACTTACAGCGCATTTGAAAAGTATTCAGACCCCTTGTTTCCACATTTTGATACGTTACAGACTTATTCTAAAATTTATTAAATACACACACACAATACCCCATGATGAAAAAGGGGAAACAGGTTTTTAGACGTTTTCGCTCATTTATTTTTAAAAAATTAAACAGAAATACCTTATTTACATAAGTATTCAGACCCTTTGCTATGAGACTCAAAATGAGCTCAGGTACATCCTGTTTCCATTGATTATCCTTGAGATGTTTCTACAACTTGATTGGAGTACACCTGTGGTAAATTCAATTGGTTGGAGATGATTTGGAAAGGCACTCACCTGTCTATATAAGCTCCAACAGTTCACAGTGAATGTCAGAGCAAAGAAACAAGCCATGAGGTTGAAGGAATTGTCCTTAGAGCTCCGAGACAGGATTGCGTTGAGGCACAGATCTGGGGAAGGGTACCTAAACATTTCTGCAGCATTGAAGGTCCCCAAGAACACAGTGGCCTCCATCATTCTTACATGGAAGAAGTTTGGAACCACCAAGACTCTTCCTAGAGCTGGCCGACGGGCCAAACTGAGCAATCGGGGGAGAAGGGCCTTGGTCAGGTAGTCGACAAAGAACCCGATGGTCACTCTGACAGAGCTCCAGAGTTCCTCTGTGGATATGGGAGAACCTTCCAGAAGGACAACCATCTCTGCAGCACTCCACCTATCAGGCCTTTATGGTAGAGTGGCAAGACAGAAGTCACTCCTCAGTAAAAGGCTCATGACAGCCAACTTGGAGTTTGCCAAAAGGCACCTAAAGTACTCTCAGACCATGAGACACAAGATTCTCTGGTCTGACGAAATCAAGTTTGAACTCTTTGACATGGATGCCAAGTATCACTTCTGGAGGAAACCTGGCACCGTCCCTATGGTGAAGCGTGGTGGTGGCCACATCTAGCTGTGGGGACTTTTCAGCGGCAGGGACTGGGAGACTAGTCAGGATCAAGGGAAGGATGAACAGAGCATAGTACAGAAAGATTCTTGATGAAAACCTGCTCCGGAGCGCTCAGGACCTCAGACTGGGGTGAAGGGTCACCTTCCTGAAAATAGCTGTGCAGCAACGCTCACCATCCAACCTGACAGAGCTTGAGAGGATATGCAGAGAAGAATGGGAGAAACTCCCCAAATACACGTGTGTCAATTTTGTAGCGTCAAACCCAATAAGACTCAAGACTTTAATCGTTGCCAAAGGTGCTTCAACAAAGTACTTAGTAAAGGGTCTGAATAATTATGTAAATTTGATATTTTAGTGTTTTATTTCAAATACATTTGCAACAATTTCTAAAAACCTGTTTTTGCTTTGTCATTATGGGGCATTGTGTATAGATTGATGAGAAAGAAACACAATTTAATCAATTTTAGAATAAGGCTGTAACGTAACAAAATGTGGAGAAAGTCATGACGTCTGAATACTTTCCGAATGCACTGTTAGCTCATCTTGCTCTGGCTCTGGCTAGCATTAGTTGTTGATCAAGCTAAAAACACAGAGCCTAACGTTAGCTAGCTAGCTAGCTAGCTTCTGGGAGGATGCTTCAAGATGGCCACCATTGTTCCTGTACCCAAGAAGGCAAAGGTAACTGAACTAAATGACTATCACCCCGTAGCACTCACTTCTGTCATCTTGAAGTGCTTTGAGAGACTAGTTAAGGATCATAACACCTCCACCGTACCTGTCACCCTAGACCCACTTCAATTTGTATACCGCACCAATAGGTCCATAGACGATGCAATCACCATCACACTGCACACTGCCCTATCCCACCTGGACAAGAAGAATACCTATGTAAGAATGCTGTTCATTGACTACAGCTCAGCAAAAAACACCATAGTACCCTCCAAGCTCATCATTAAGCTTGAGGCCCTGGGTCTCAACCCCGCCCTGTGCAATTGGGTCCTGGACTTCTTGACGGGCCACCCCCAGGTGGTGAAGGTAGGAAACAACATCTCCACTTCACTGATCCTCAACACTGGGGACTACCTGCCCTCCAGGACACCTACAGCACCTGATGTCACAGGAAGGCCAAAAAGATCATCAAGGACAACAACCACCCGAGCCACTCTTATCTCAAGGCCATCAGACCGTTAAACAGCCAGCCATCACTAACACAGTGAGGCTGCTGCCTACATACAGACTTGAAATCATTGGCCACTTTAATAAATGGATCACTCGTCAATGTAATAATGCCACTTTAATAATGTTGACATATTTTACATTACTCATCGCACATGTATATCCTGTATTTTATACCGTCTATTGCATCTTGCTTATGCCGCTCGGTCATGGCTCATCCATATACTGTATTTCTATGTATATATTCTTATTCCATTCCTTTACTTAGATTTGTGTGTATTAGGTAGTTGTTTTGGAATTGTAAAGAGAGCCTCCCTTTTCATGGTTGTTTGATCAATGGGACTGTGAAGTTCCCAAATTGTCACGGGCGTCCTCCTCTTCATCTGAAGAGGAGAGGCGAGAAGGATCGGAGGACCAAAATGCGGCGTGGTATGTGTTCATGATGAATATTTAATAAAAGAAAGCACTGAACACTGAATACAAAAACAATAAACAAAGAACGACCGTGAAGCCATAAATGAGACCTGTGCTGACACAAGCCACTAAAATAGACAATCACCCACAAACAAACAGTGAAACCCAGGCTACCTAAGTATGATTCTCAATCAGAGACAACTAATGACACCTGCCTCTGATTGAGAACCATACTAGGCCGAAACATACAAATCCCCAAATCATAGAAAAACAAACAGACTGCCCACCCCAACTCACGCCCTGACCATACTAAATAAATACAAAACAAAGGAAATAAAGGTCAGAACGTGACAGTACCCCCCCCCCCCCCCCCCAAAGGTGCGGACTCCGGCCGCAAAACCTTAACCTATAGGGGAGGGTCTGGGTGGGTGTCTGTCCGCGGTGGCGGCTCTGGCCCCACTTCACCATAGTCTTTGTCCGCCTCCGTGGCTTCCTAACCACGGCAACCCTTCTAAATGACCCCACTGGACAGAGGGGCAGCTCGGGACAGAGGGGCAGCTCGGGACAGAGGGGCAGCCCCGTACTGGCTGACGACTCTAGCAGATCCTTGCTGACTGGCGGCTCTGGCGGATCCTGGCTGAATGGCGGCTCTGGCGGATCCTGGCGGCTCTGGCGGATTCTGGCTGAATGGCGGCTCTGGCGGATCCTGGCTGACTGGCGGCACTGGCGGCACCTGGCAGACTGGCGGCACTGGCGGCACCTGGCAGACTGGCGGCTCCTTGCAGACTGGCGGCACTGGCGGCTCCTTGCAGACTGGCGGCACTGGCGGCTCCTTGCAGACTGGCGGCACCTGGCAGACTGGCGGCACTGGCGGCTCCTTGCAGACTGGCGGCACTGGCGGCTCCTTGCAGACTGGCGGCACTGGCGGCTCCTTGCAGACTGGCGGCACTGGCGGCTCCTTGCAGACTGGCGGCACCTGGCAGACTGGCGGCACTGGCGGCTCCTTGCAGACTGGCGGCACTGGCGGCTCCTTGCAGACTGGCGGCACTGGTTGATCCTTGCAGACTGGCGGCACTGGCGGCTCCTTGCAGACTGGCGGCTCTGATGGCGCTGGGAAGACGGGTAGCTCAGGCGGCGCTGGGCAGACTGGAGACTCCTGCAGCGCTGGAGAGGAGGAAAGCTCTGGCAGCGCTGGATGGAGGAGCTCTGGCGCCTCTGGACTGAGGGGCGGAAGCTCTGGCAGCGCCGGACAGGCGGGAACACCTGTAGGGAGGAGACAGAGAGCCTGGTGCGTGGGGCTGCCACAGGACCCACCAGGCTGGGGTGACCTCCAGGAGGCTTGGTGTTAGGAGGAGGCACCTGAAGGACCGAGCTGTGGGGGAGCACTGGAGCTCTGGTGCGCAGCCTTGGCACCACTCCCCCAGGCTGGATCACTACTCTAGCCCGGACCCTCCAGAGTGCAGGCACAGGTTGAACCGGGCTGTGGGTAAGCACGGGAGATCTAGTGCCTACTACTCGCACCTCTCCCTTAGGCTCCACTCCCACATTTGCCCGGCACGAGCGGAGCGCAGGCATAGGACGCACTGCACCCTCCCAGCGCCCCGGAGACACAGTACGCAGAGCCGGCGCAGGATACCCTGGACCAAAACTGCGTACCGGCGACCAGACACTCTGAGCAGGCACCATACGCCCTGGCTCGATGCCCACACTCGCATGACACTTTCGGGGGGCTGCCCTATAGCGCACCGGGCTATGGGCACATACTGGCGACACCTTGCGCTTAACCGCATAACACGGTGCCTGACCAGTAACGCGCTGCTTATAATAAGCACGAGGAGTGAGCTCAGGTTTGCTACCTAGGTTTGCTACCTGGCTTAGCCCCACACTTCGTGTGCCTCTCCCCCAACATTTTTTGGGGGCTGCCTCTCGTACCTGTCACGCTGCCGTGCTGCCTCCTCATATCGCCACCGCTCAGCTCTGCATAGACTGCCCACCCTAACTCACGCCCTACCCCTTCATGGTGAGGCAGTTTACACTGTTGGCTTAATTCTTTTTCCATAAGAAAAAGCTACAGCCAGTGAGATTAATTATTTTTCCACAATAAAAAGCTACAGCCATTCATGTCTCCTCTCCTTCATTCAGATAGTGTATGAGACAAATGCTGATACTGTAGGTCCCATTCTATATGATCATACAGTATTGCACAATGTATACTATAGACCATTAATATTACACTGTTGGCTTCATTTTCCAGTATTGGGCTGAGTTTATGTTAGCCCAACCATAGTGAGATTACACTGGTGTTATTTTCACACAGTTTCTGGGTTGCAATAGTTGTTTTTACACTGTTTTACAGTACAGACAGTAACTATCATAGTTTCCGTTGGAAACTCATATCTCAGCTCTTTACACTGACGGTTTCGGTGTGTAGCTGTGTTTACTATAGTTATATTTCACTACTTTACAGTACAAACAGTAACTATCCCTTCATTGGAAACTGACAGCTTTATGACACTACTGTTTTTTTTCACACAGTGTGTAGCTGGGCTTACCTTAGTTTCTCTTTTGCACTTCTAACAGTAGACTACATGAAGTAACTATGCTAGTTTCCAGTGACTATCCTAGTTTCCCTTGGAAACTCACTTTTCAGCTATTACACTGCTGTCTTGTACAGTGTGTAGCTGTGGTTACTAGTTCTGTTTAACTTACAGTTATGACAGTACCTATCCTATTTTCCCCTGGAAACTTACATCTCGATTCTATTACACTGAGGGTTTCAGTATATACAGTTGAAGTCGGAAGTTTACATACACTTAGGTTGGAGTCATTAAAACTAATTTTTCAACCACTTCCACAAATTTCTTGTTAACAAACTATAATTTGGCAAGTCAGTTAGAACATCTACTCTGTGCATGACACGAGTAATTTTTCCAACAATTGTTTACCGTCAGATTATTTCACTTATAATTAAATTAATCACAACTTCAGTGGGTCAGAAGATTACATACGCTAAGTTGACTGTGCCTATAAACAGCTCGGAAAATTCTAGGAAATTATGTCATGGCTTTAGAAGCTTCTGATAGGCTAATTGACATAATTTGAGTCAATTGGAGGTGTACCTGTGGATGTATTTAAAGGCCTACCTTCAAACTCAGTGCCTCTTTGCTTGACATCATGGGAAAATCAAAAGAAATCAGCCTCAGAAAAAAAAAGACCTCAGAAACAAAAATTGTAGACCTCCACAAGTCTGGTTCATCCTTGGGAGCAATTTCCAAACGCCTGAAGGTACCACGTTCATCTGTACAAACAGTAGTACGCAAGTATAAACACCATGGGACCAAGCAGCCATCATACCGCTCAGGAAGGAGGCGCGTTCTGTAGAGATGAACGTACTTCGGTGCGAAAAGTGCAAATCAATCCCAGAACAACAGCAAAGGACCTTGTGAAGATGCTGGAGGAAGCAGGTACAAAAGTATCTATATCCACAGTAAAACGAGTCCTATATCGACATAACCTGATAGGCCGCTCAGCAAGGAAGAAGCCATTGCTCCAAAACCGCCAGAAAAAAGCCAGACTACGGTTTGCAACTGGGACAAAGATGGTACTTTTTGGAGAAATGTCCTCTGGTCTGATGAAACAAACTGTTTGGCGATAATGACCATTGTTATGTTTGGAGGAAGAAGGGGGAGGCTTGCAAGCCGAAGAACACCATCGCAACCGTGAAGCACAGGGCTGGCAGCATCATGTTGTGGGGGTGCTTTGCTGCAGGAGGGACTGGTGCACTTCACAAAATAGATGGCATCATGAGGTAGGACAATTATGTGGATAATTTGAAGTAACATCTCAAGACATCAGTCAGGAAGTTAGAGCTTGGTCGCAAATGGGTCTTCCAAATAGACAATACCAAGTATACTTCCAAAATTGTGGCAAAATGGCCTAAGGACAACAAAGTCAAGGTATTCAAGTTACGGGCCTCACCCTAAACGAGGAGAAGAGTCACCTGATATCCTCACGGAAGGTGACCTACCTCGGGATGTCCATAGACTTGACTCTCATGAAGGCACGGCTCCCTCAGGTGAGAGTAACAAAATCCTATCCTACCTCAACCGTTTCCGGCTCGGTCGAGCCATGTCGGTGTTAGATTGCCAACTGTTACTCTGTTAGTATGGCTCCACTGTTGGTTCCACTGGGCATTCTCCGTCAGACCACTCCAGCCATGGTTTAATTCTGGCGGTCAAAACAACACAGACACTGTCAACTGTTGGTGCAAGTCTGAGGATCCGAACAAAGTGGCTATCCCGCTCCATCCTGGTAAAGGGGGTAAGCCTGATTAGAGTCCACCATAGAGAGCTGGTGTGCACTGAAGCCTCTCTGACGGGTTGAGGTGCCATGTTCAGTGGCAGCTGGCTGCTGGATTCCCCCCATGGAGTTGTCATCACATCCATGTGCTGGAGCTCAAAGTGGTTCACCAAGTGGTTCTTCAACACTTCCAGCCCTACCTGGTAGGACAGTATTTCCTGATCCTTTGGCTTGGGAGCTCTTGCCGTGGGCCTAGACCCGCTTGACATCGCTATGTGCAGCACATATCCCCGGGGTCCTGAACAATGCAGCGGCATGCTCTCGAGAGACGGACTGTTGGGGGGGGGGACTAGAGTCTACACCCTCAGGTGGTGGTAAAGCTTTAGGACAGGTTCAGGAGAGCACAGGTGGACCTGTTTGCATTTCAGGAGAACACTCATTGCCCCAGTTGGACCCTACGGTACTGCGGCGGCAGGTATTTAAGGGGGACAGCCACAACACTACTAATCTGAGGATACTATTGTGTATGTTACCGTGGAAGAGTTTTGAAATCTGTCACACCCCCTTTGAATGGAAAGGTCTAAATGGAATCCTTGGAACATCCCAACTCTGACATCACCTCATTGAAGGAAAAAGTTGAAACGGTTGAATCATCTTTTGTTTTGTCAGAGGAGAATAATATGCACGATTAAAAACAATATGCTACGTATTGTTTTATCTATAAAATGTATTGAACAAACAATTTGTTTTGAACACTTTACAATTTTTGGGGGGATCCTTACCGTAAACCTCATTATTTCGACCCCCTAATAATGTGCGAGTGGAGAAGCACTCTCATTTCAATCAACTGCATTCAATCAACTTTCACTCTCCTCGCCGACTCTCCTCAATTAACTTGGACCTTTTTCAAAAGGAGACGAGAGAGGATGGAGGAGAGAGGACACGTGAGGTGAGCAAATTTAATTCATAAAAGGCCTATATCCTCAACAAAGATAAAACATATAAGCCCAGTGCTGTCAAAAAACATGATTTTCCTGTGTTTTGCAGTGCATTCGGAAAGTATTCAGACCCCTTGACTTTTTCCACATTTTGTTACTTTACAGCCTTATTCAAAAATGGATTAAATAAAAAAAAAATCCTCGTCATTCTACACACAATACCCCAAACAGGTTTAGACATATTATTTAAAAAATACATTTTTTTATATAAAAAAAAAATACAAATGTATTAACATTTATTAAACAGAAATAGCTTATTTACATAAGTGTTATGAGAAATTGAGCTCATGTGCATCCTGTTTCCAATGATCATCCTTGAGATGTTTCTCCAACTTGATTGGAGTCCACCTGTGGTAAATTCAATTGATTGCACATGATTTGGAAAGGCACACAACTGTCTATTTAAAGTCCCACAATATTTTTTATATTTAACCTGGCAAGTCAGTTAAGAACAAATTCTTATTTACAATGACTATCTATACCAGCCAAACCTGGGCCAATCGTGCACCGTACAATCACAGCCAGATCTGATGCAGCCTGGATTTGAACAAGGTACTGCAGTGACATCTGTTACATTGAGATGTGTCTTAGACCACTGCGCCACTCAGGAGCCCAAAACTTGACAGTTTCATGTCAGAGCAAAAACCAAGCCATGAGGTCGAAGAAATTGTCCGTAGAGCTCCGAAACAGGATTGTGTCGAGGCATACAGTGGGGCAAAAAAGTATTTAGTCAGCCACCAATTGTGCAAGTTCTCCCACTTAAAAAGATTAGAGGACTGTAATTTTCATCATAGGTACACTTCAACTATGACAGACAAAATGAGAAGAAAAAAATCTAGAAAATCACATTGTAGGATTTTTAATGAATTTATTTGCAAATTATGGTGGAAAATAAGTATTTTGTCAACTACAAACAAGCAAGATTTCTGGCTCACAGACCTGTAACTTCTTCTTGAGGCTCCTCTGTCCTCCACTCGTTACCTGTATTAATGGCACCTGTTTGAACTTGTTATCAGTATAAAAGACACATGTCCACAACCTCAAACAGTCACACTCCAAACTCCACTATGGCCAAGACCAAAGAGGTGTCAAAGGACACCAGAAACAAAATTGTAGACCTGCACCAGGCTGGGAAGACTGAATCTGCAATAGGTAAGCAGCTCGGTTTGAAGAAATCAACTGTGGGAGCAATTATTAGGAAATGGAAGACATACAAGACCACTGATAATCTCCCTCAATCTGGGGCTCCACGCAAGATTGCAAGGGGTCAAAATGATCACAAGAACAGTGAGCAAAAATCCCAGAACCACACGGGGGGACCTAGTGAATGACCTGCAGAGAGCTGGGACCAAAGTAACAAAGCCTACCATCAGTAACACACTAAGCCGCCAGGGACCCAAATCCTGCAGTGCCAGACGTGTCCCCCTGCTTAAGCCAGTACATGTCCAGGCCCGTCTGAAGTTTGCTAGAGAGTATTTGGATGATCCAGAAGAAGATTGGGAGAATGTCATATGGTCAGATGAAACCAAAATATAACTTTTTGGTAAAAACTCAACTCGTCGTGTTTGGAGGACAAAGAATGCTGAGTTGCATCCAAAGAACACCATACCTACTGTGAAGCATGGGGGTGGAAACATCCTGCTTTGGGGCTGTTTTTCTGCAAAGGGACCAGGACGACTGATCCGTGTAAAGGAAAGAATGAATGGGGCCATGTATCGTGATATTTTGAGTGAAAACCTCCTTCCATCAGCAAGGGCATTGAAGATGAAACGTGGCTGGGTCTTTCAGCATGACAATGATCCCAAACACACCGCCCGGGCAACGAAGGAGTGGCTTCATAAGAAGCATTTCAAGGTCCTGGAGTGGCCTAGCCAGTCTCCAGATCTCAACCCCATAAATCTTTGGAGGCAGTTGAAAGTCCGTGTTGCTCAGCAACAGCCCCAACAGCCCTAGAGGAGATCTGCATGGAGGAATGGGCCAAAATACCAGCAACAGTGTGTGAAAACCTTGTGAAGACTTACAGAAAACATTTGACCTCTGTCATTGCCAACAAAGGGTATATAAAAGTATTGAGCTAAAAAAGTATTTGGTCAATAACAAAAGTGTTCTACCATAATTTGCAAATAAATTAATTAAACATTTTCTTCTAATTTTGTCTGTCATAGTACCTATGATAAATTACAGGCCTCTCTCATCTTTTAAAGTAGGATAACTTGCACAATTGGCGGCTGACTAAATACTTTTTTGCCCCACTGCAGATCTGGGAAAGGGTACCAAAAAATGTCTGCAGCATTGACGCTCCCCAAGAACACAGTGGCTTCCATCATTCTTAAATGGAAGAAGTTTTGAAACACCAAGACTCTTCCTAGAGCGCACTGCCCTATCCCTTCTTGACAAGAGGAATACCTACATCAGAATGCTGTTCATTGACTATAGTTCAGCCTTCAACACCATAGTACCCTCCAAGCTCATCATTAAGCTCGGGGCCCTGGGTCTGAACCCCACCCTGTTTAACTGAGTCCTGGACTTCCTGACGGGCCGCCCCTCAGGTGGTGAAGGTAGGAAACATCACCTCCACTTCGCTGATACTCAACACATGGGCCACACAAGTGTGTGTACTCAGCCCCCTCCTGTACTCCCTGTTCACCCATGACTGCGTGGCCACTCACAACTCCAACTCAATCATCAAGTTTGCAGACGACACAACAGTAGTAGGCCTGATTACCAACAATGACGAGACAGCCTACAGGGAGGAGGTGAGGATCCTGGAAGAGTGGGACCAGAAAAATTACCTATCTCTCAACGTCAAAAAAAGGAAGGAGCTGATTGTGGACTTCAGGAAACAGCAGAGGGAAGCACACTCCTATCCACATTGACGGGACCACAGTGGGGAAGGTGGAAAGCTTCAGGTACTAAATTGTTACCCAGAAATGATTTTATATTGAGATTAAAAAAGGCTTTAAAAAGTAAACCAAATTTAAATGACCCTGACACTAGTGCTCATGCATTTTACTTCGTCTTGTGAGCTCTCGTTTGTGGAATGACTGGACCAAGTTGCAGTGTGGTAGGCATACATCGTTCCATTTATTGATGACACCAAAATAAAAATAACAATGACAAAAACGAAAGCGCACAGTTGTCACACCATGGCCTTAGTATTTTGTGTTTTCTTTATTATTTTGGTTAGACCAGGGTGTGACATGGGTGATTATGTGTTTGTCTTGTCTAGGGGTTTTGTAGATTGATGGGGTTGTGTTCAGTGTAGTATTCTAAGTAAGTCTATGGTTGCCTAGAGTGGTTCTCAATCAGAGGCAGGTGTTTATCGTTGTCTCTGATTGGGAACCATATTTAGGCAGCCATATTCTTTGGGTATTTCGTGGGTGATTGTTTCCTGTCTCTGTGTTTTGCACCAGTTAGGACTGTTTCGGTTTTTCTTGTTTTGTATATGTATATTCTTCACGTTATCATCTTTATTAAAGATGTTCAACCATAACCACGCTGCATTTTGGTCCTCCTCTCCTTCCCAAGAAGAAAAGCAGAACAACAGTTCTGTAAGGCAAAAATAAACTATACAGAAAACAAGATCCCACAAAACCCAAAAGGAAAATGACAACTTATATATGATCCCCAATCAGAGACAACAATAGACAGCTGCCCCTGATTGGGAACCATACTCAACCAAAAACACAAAGAAATAAAAAACATAGATTTTCCCACCCAAGTCACACCCTGACCGAACCAAACATAGAGAATAATAAGGATCTCTAACATCAGGGCGTGACAGCAAGTGACAAAATTATCTTGTCTTTTAAGGCTGCATAATTTATGATTGACAAGGAATGTAGTGTATGTGTAGTATTGCATCATCTGTCTGTGGGACTGAGTTGGACCTCTGGGGCTTGGTGCTAACAATTGATTTATGATGGCTTGGTGATAGAACCTACAGCCTGCATTCCATTGAATGATTAGTATCTGTGTGTTAAGGATTGCAAAACTGAGACGCTAACCCTGTATAACAAGCCGTAAATGAGCTAGTGACAGAAAATTGCCGCAATGTAAATCTTGCTGTCTGTTGCTTGATAGCACAATGTATAATTCAAAAATCTGTTTGTCATGAACATTCAGGAGGATGTACTTTTCTATAAAGAGCGGTATAGAAAACCCTGCTTAAATGGGCTCTCAGCAATCACTTAATGGTGGTCAATGACCAGCTTCATTATTGCAATTCTTAATCGATAATAACGTTTGATTGTTTTGATGAAATCTAAAAGTCTCTCTCCTTTGAATCAGAAATATTCCACGACAATTCACACACACATACACAAACGCACACAGACATATATTTTATAGACATCGTTTTATTGTTATTATGTCTTAGTTAACACGTTACATATTGTCACGCCCTGACCTGAGTATTCTTTGTTTTCTTTATTGTTTTGGTTAGGTCAGGGTGTGACATGAGTGATGTCTGTGTTTTGTACTGTCTAGGGGTTTTGTAGGTTTATGGGGTCGTTTACTATCTAGGTGTTTAGGTATGTCTATGGTTGCCTAGATTGGTTCTCAATTAGAGACAGCTGTTTATCGTTGTCTCTAATTGGGAACCATCTTTAGGCAGCCATCTTCTTTGGGTATTTCGTGGGTTATTATCAATGTCTATGTCTAGTTGCCTGTGTCTGCACATTTAGATCATATAGCGTCACGTTCGTTTGTTGTTTTGTGTGTTTGTTTCAGTGTTCTTTATTCATTAAATATAGAACATGTATTCATATCACGCTGCGCCTTGGTCTCCTCTTTACGACGAACGTGACACATATCAACACATTCACTGGAGACGAAGGAGTCACAAAGTGGCTATAAACAAGTAGCGGTATTTCATATTTGGTTCCCAATACAATAAGATTGAATAGATTTACTTACAGTAAAATACAATATTTATTATGTTACAACACTATACAGTTTACAGCAAAAGTGGGTGACGAAGTATCCAATGCCAATTTCTTTAATCAAGAGTCAAAATGCACATAATATAATAATAATAATATAATATATTCCATTTATCAGACGTGTTTATTCAAAGCGACTTACAGTCATGTGTGCATACATTTGATGTATGTGTGGTCCCGGGAATCGAACCCACTATTGTGGTGTTGCAAGCGCCAACCACTTGCCTGATACAGACAAAACCAAAGGCCTGCACACACAGTTTACCTCTTTAGTGCTACCGGCCTCATTATGATGTTCTAAAAATAAGATAACAATGCTGGCATAGGCAATTATTTCTATTTTTTTTTAAGTAAAGACCATACAACAGTAATATTCTCTAATATTCTGTATGGCTATGGATACATAGGCTATTGCAGCTTTTTTTCCAGGAGACAACAAGGAAAGGGAAGTGACAGACTCCAGTGACTCATCCCCAAATGAAAGGTTCCTGGAACTGACTGAATGAAAGGATAGGTGCTTCACCGATGTGTTACTGGTGTTCGAGAGTGGAATGATATTCCACGTGCCATGCATCAGCCTTTCTGACAAGTTGCTGGTAAAATGTAACAGTCCAAGTGTTATGCCATGCTCTGCTTCCTCCTAAGCTATTGCCTATTGTTGAGCAGAGATGCTGATGCTTGTATAGATAACCTGTCTGGTTAGAACTGGGCAAATACATTATTCAATGTATTATTCACATTCAATGTATAACAAGTTTATACATGATTTACTTAACTACATAAACCAGGAATAGCTTTAGTCTATTTAAAAAAATGTATGTACAGTGGGGAGAACACGTATTTGATACACTGCCGATTTTGCAGGTTTTCCTACTTACAAAGCATGTAGAGGTCTGTCATTTTTATCATAGGTACACTTCAACTGTGAGAGACGGAATCTAAAACAAAAATCCAGAAAATCTTATTGTGTGATTTTTAAGTAATTCATTTGCATTTTATTGCATGACACAAGTATTTGATACATCAGAAAAGCAGAACTTAATATTTGGTACAGAAACCTGTGTTTGCAATTACAGAGATCATATGTTTCCTGTAGTTCTTGACCAGGTTTGCACACACTGCAGCAGGGATTTTGGCCCACTCCTCCATACAGACCTTCTCCAGATCCTTCAGGTTTCGGGGCTGTCGCTGGGCAATACAGACTTTCAGCTCCCTCCAAAGATTTTCTATTGGGTTCAGGTCTGGAGACTGGCTAGGCCACTCCAGGACCTTGAGATGCTTCTTACGGAGCCACTCCTTAGTTGCCCTGGCTGTGTGTTTCGGGTCGTTGTCATGCTGGAAGACCCAGCCACGACCCATCTTCAATGCTCTTACTGAGGGAAGGAGGTTGTTGGCCAAGATCTCGCAATACATGGACCCATCCATCCTCCCCTCAATACGGTGCAGTCGTCCTGTCCCCTTTGCAGAAAAGCATCCCCAAAGAATGATGTTTCCACCTCCATGATTCACGGTTGGGATGCTGTTCTTGGGGTTGTACTCATCCTTCTTCTTCCTCCAAACACAGCGAGTGTTTAGACCAAAAAGCTCTATTTTTGTCTCATCAGACCACATGACCTTCTCCCATTCCTCCTCTGGATCATCCAGACGGTCATTGGCAAACTTCAGACGGACCTGGACATGCGCTGGCTTGAGCAGGGGACCTTGCGTGCTCTGCAGGATTTTAATCCATGACGGCGTAGTGTGTTACTAATGGTTTTCTTTGAGACTGTGGTCCCAGCTCTCTTCAGGTCATTGACCAGGTCCTGCCGTGTAGTTCTGGGCTGATCCCTCACCTTCCTCATGATCATTGATGCCCCACGAGGTGAGATCTTGCATGGAGCCCCAGACCGAGGGTGATTGAACGTCATCTTGAACTTCTTCCATTTTCTAATAATTGCGCCAACAGTTGTTGCCTTCTCACCAAGCTGCTTGCCTATTGTCCTGTAGCCCATCCCAGCCTTGTGCAGGTCTACAATTTTATCCCTGATGTCCTTACACAGCTCTCTGGTCTTGGCCATTGTGGAGAGGTTGGAGTCTGTTTGATTGAGTGTGTGGACAGGTGTCTTTTATACAGGTAACGAGTTCAAACAGGTGCCGTTAATACAGGTAATGAGTGGAGAACAGGAGGACTTCTTAAAGAAAAACGAACAGGTCTGTGAGAGCCGGAATTCTTACTGGTTGGTAGGTGATCAAATACTTATGTCATGCAATAAAATGCTAAATAATTACTTAAAAATCATACAGTGTGATTTTCTAGATTTTTGTTTTAGATTCCGTCTCTCACAGTTATGACAAGTTACGGTATGTCATCAAACTCATATGATATGATATTATGATAAATTACAGGATGTCATCCAACTCATATGATACGATATTATAATAATTTAGGGTATGTCATTCAACTCATATGATATTGTAAGACTGGGTAAGAGGTATGATACTTCCTCTAATTCTTATGATATTGTAGCCTACAACTACTATTCAATTTGCAATGTAATGTAACATTTCAAATGCAATGAATGGCGCTGAGGCCAGGTTGCATAGAGAGGAGCTCACTACAACTGCACCACATCTAAATACATAATCTATAGTTTGCGGACAAAAATCTGCGCACAAATGGCGATAGGCTTTAGGTCGCCAGTACTGTTTTGCGCTGGATCGGCACATTTACATTGCGCTTCTAAATAAAATGCCTAAAATAAAACTGTGTATAATAGCATCAATATCACTACTATTTAACCTCTATGAGGTGTGTGCATCAGGCATTAGGCCTACTCATGGAGAAGGCTGGCACTAGTAGATTTTTAACCTCTGATGAGCCGTTGAGTAATTTAAAACAAATTCGCATTGGACAATAACAACTCTGTGTGTGTGTGTGTGTGTGTGTGTGTGTGTGTGTGTGTGTGTGTGTGTGTGTGTGTGTGTGTGTGTGTGTGTGTGTGTGTGTGTGTGTGTGTGTTGCATGCACACACACAGGTAATAGCAGCCAAAAACAGGTTTAATGTCAACAACATGTGATTCATCATCCCATCCTATTCACAAAACAGGTTCTCGACACTGTCTATGTTGCTACCTACTGTGCTTCTTCAGTGCCACCAACACCTAGCAGGTGTTAACTAACACTCTCTGAAGGTATCTTGCCAGCTAGGTGTAAGGTAGAATTAATTCACATTTTGCAAGTTCGTAGTAGGCTACATGGTATGCCTACAATCAATGGATAAGTAAATGTAAGCCTGGTGCCTACCCATGACCAAACCATTTAACTTGATAAATGACTATCCACTGTTTCTTTTGGAATTGATTGTTGTGGTTGGTGGACTGGATGGATGAATTGACCAATAAAAAAAAAATCTATTGAAAGCGACAAGACATTTATTCGCTTTAGCCCACAGCCCACAGCCCACAGCCCACAGCCCACAGCCCACAGCCCACAGCCCACAGCCAGGTAAAAAGCACCACGTGACGATATAGTTGCATAAGTGCCTACCGACTCCGCCTCTTCTCCTAAAGTATAAATTGTACTAAACAAGTCGAGCAGACAGAGATGAAAGCAAGAGGCTTGAGAGAAAGAGTAGATCATCAACTCAAAATTAGATTAGAATAAACTCAGACATGGGAGACCAGATGCGCTATGCCACTAGTGCCCAGATTATTGGAGTGATATATAGAGAGAAATTTCAAGTCAAGGTAAACCACTATAGATATGAATAAGCGTAGAGTGTGTGTGTGTGTATTCCATTTTTGTGTATATAAATTGGTCAATTTAAAAAAAAATCCTAATTTGTATCTGTTAAATATTTAGTTTTCTAAAATAATATAATTTCAAGTTTTCTACAGATGTTTATGATCTCCATACTGTGGTCTGATGAGAGTGAAGTAATTGTCTACAGATCATTCCTAGATTTGAAGGAGTTTCATGTAAGTTTTACATTGAACCTGTATATCAATAAAGGAGCGTCAATTTGCCGACCGGTTAAGGGCGTTGGGCCAGTAGGTGAAAAATATGTAGACATGCCCTTGAGCAGGCACTCAACCCTAATTGTTCCTGTAAGTTGCTCTGGATAAGAGTGTCTCCTAAATGACAAAATAAATGTAACAATTAAAAGTGATTGAAACATCTTTATCAGAGGATATGTGATATCCCTCCTCTTATTTCAACAGAGACAATTGAAGAAGAGGTTTTTCCTTGAGAATCCTTTCCGCAAGAGAGACAGAGTGATTCCCAAATTCAGAGGTAAGTCAACAACCTCAGTCTCATCTTTGCCTCACAATCTACTCCCAAACTATTTAAACTCTGCTTCGTCACTTTGCTGTCTCACTTCCTCATCACATTCATGTTGTTCTTCTTCCTACCTCAATGAAAAAGTGAAACCTCAACAATTCAAAAAGAGGGAATACATTTTTCTTTCTTTCACTGTGAATACTGAGTTCGGACCTTACTAATTGTTGTCTTCTCTCAGCCACAGCTATGAGGAGAAAGATCCAGGAGAAGGGTCCTTGTTGGTTGATGCGTCGGATGAACTTACTGGAGAACTACTGCAACGACCTGCTCAGGTGTGACCCCTCCGTGACCCGCAGTTCAGAGGTCACTCTGTTTTTCATGCCCAAAGACCACGACCTGCAGGCAGACTTCACCAAGAACAGGTAAACACATACAAACATTCCTCGTTTCAGCCTCTTTTTTAAAAATATATTTTTGTTTCAGCATTCTTATTTCACTACACTAATAATTAAATTGTAGATTAACATACTGGATGAGAGCATCTACTTACTACATGGCAACAATCTTTTATGAGCCTAGCACTCTGGTCTTCTCATGTAAACTTAAAGAAAACGTCCAGCAGGTACTGTATGTTATCGTTAGCATTTGTCTCCTCTCCACAGCATCATGATGCTGCCATCGAAGGAGGGGGTGGGGAACATGAGCGGGCAGCGTCTGAGCGTGGGCAATAGGACACACGCCTTTGTTAGCCAGTCTTACCGCTGTGTGGGGCCCTACAACACCAAGGACACTAAGAACAGGCCCTTTAAAGTGGCCTTGGATGAGAGGCTGGACGTGCTCATCAAAGACCCGGCAGGTTAGAGTCCTCCTTAATATAGTTTACTTTTATTTACCTGTATTTAAACGTAGGTTAGCCCACATTTAATTTCTCCTTACACTGTTAACCTGGGATAGGCTCCACTTTCAAGCTTTGTGTGGAGAAACATGGAAATGAAGACTAGTCTAATTAAGACTTCCTCTGTCTCGATCTGTGTGTGTTCATTCAGGCTGGTGGCTGGTGGAGAACGAGGACAAACAGTTGGCCTGGTTCCCTGCTCCCTACCTGGAGATGTGTGAGGCAGAGGAGGATGAAGATGAAATGAATGGAATTCCCTTGGGGGGTGAGATACTTCATATGGTATATTAATGCATATCCTTTCCACAGTCCAAACTTGATCACAGTTTGTTTAATATACTAGGCCTACTATGGATTGCAGTTGGCACATGGTGAAACCAAAGTAGTTTGAACATTCCACAGCCAGCCAAACACTAGGGGGCAGTCCTAAGCTAGATAAAACACCCTCATCCCAACAAAGTAGAGAATGACAGACTGAGAATGTATTACAGATTACAATATGGCATTACAAGATGTTCTGTCATGGTTTTGAGATTTGTCAGAATCCACTATCTACAGTGTCATCAGAATATTTTCACACCTCTGTCTTATTTCACATTTTGTTCTGTTTGGGGCGGTAGGTGTCCTAGTAGTTAGTGTTTGGCCAGTAACAGAAAGGTCGCTGGATCAAGTCCCTGAGCTGACAAGGTGAAAGTCTGTCCTTCTGCCCCTGAACAAGGCAGTTAACCCACTGTAGGCTGTCATTGTAAATAAGAATTTGTTCTTAACTGACCTGCCTAGTTAAAAAAAAAAATACAATGTGGATTAAATAGATTTTTCTCACCCATTTACACACAGTACCCCATACTGACAAAGTGAAAACATATACAGTACCAGTCAAAAGTTTGACTCTCGACACTGTAGTTTGAATTGAAAAGCATTTCAATTGACAGGTGTGCCTTATTTAAAGTTCATTTGTGGCGTTTTTTTCCACGTCAATTCATTTGAGCCAATCAGTTGTGTTGTGACAATGTAGGTTTGGTATACAGAAGACAGTCCTATTTGGTAAAAGCCCAAGTCCATATTATGGCAAGAACAGCTCAAATAAGCAAAGAGAAACAACAGTCCATCATTACTTTAAGACATGAAGGTCAGTCAATCTGGAAAACTTAAATAACTTTTAAAGTTTATTCAAGTGCAGTCGCAAAAACCATTGAGAGCTATGATGAAACTGGCTCTCATGATGACTGCCACAGGAAAGGAAGACCCAGAGTTACCTCTGCTGCAGAGGATACATTCATTAGAGTTAAATGCACCTCAGATTGCAGCCCAAATAAATGCTTCACAGAGTTCAAGTAACAGACACATCTCAACTGTTCAGAGGAGAGTGTGTGAATCAGGCCTCCGTGGTCAAATTGCTGCAAAGAAACCACCACTAAATGACACCATTGATCAATTTCTTCAAAAGATAATCAGTTCTATATAGTTATCAAACGTATATATATTGGTAGTAGAAAGGAAACACAGACTCTTTGTTCAAGTATTAAAATTCTCCTTTAGTAAACAATTGTAGGTAGAAGTTGTTACAGAGTACAGTATATGATAGCTCTCCCTGTGGCGCACTTAGGCGTAGTGGGTGCGGAGTCAGGAGCAGGAGGCAGAAGGTACAGAACAATACTTTAATCTCCAGCACAGAGAAAATAGTACAGACCAATACAGGGCACACATAAACGACCCGCCCAAAACCAGGAAATAACCAGTCCGAAGGAAAAACAAAACTGAAACGCACTACCACACACAAACACAGAGGGAAAAATAAGCCCGTACAAAGAGCAGGTGGGCCTTACCGGCTTAAATAGCCCAACTAAAAACCTAAACAAGAAACAGGTGTAACCAATAAGACAAAACCAACAGAAAAGGGAAAAGGGATCGGTGGCAGCTAGTAGACCGGTGACGACGACCGCCGAGCGCCGCCCGAACAGAAAGAGGAGCCACCTTCGGTGGGAGTCGTGACACTCCCCAGGTTCTGCAAAGTGTCTAAGACATCCTGTAACTCATAAAGCCTCCCCTGTTCCCCTTCCGTGACTTTCCCTGGCAACAACATTTTAATTAATCTATCCTCCCCCTGACAGCAGCAACCATCTTGTCAGCAATTGAAAGCTCACAAGTGGGTTTGACCGAAACCTGACCTTTCATTACAAGTATAGAGTCATAACAAGGTGAACGAGTCCAAGCATCTTCTGACAGGTGGCTGTTTTCATCATCCCTGTGGCAGCCTTGTGTTGTCAAAAAAACAGTCGTATTTCTCAGATAGGAAGAAGAGATTTGCTTGGGCCAAGAAACTTGAGCAATGGACATTAGACCGGTGGAAATCTGTCCTTAGGTCTGATAAGTCAAAATATGAGATTTTTGGTTCCAACTGCCGTGTCTTTTGAGACACAGAGTAGGTGAACGGATGATCTCTGCATGTGTGGTTCCCACTGTGAAGCATTGAGGAGGAGGTGTGATGGTGTGGGGGTGCTATGCTGGTGACACTGTCAGTGATTTATTTAGAATTCAAGACACACTTAACGAGCATTGCTACCACAGCATTCTGCAGCGATACGCCATCCCATCTGGTTTGCGCTTAGTGGGACTATCATTCATTTTTCAACAGGACAATGACCCAACACACCTCCAGGCTGTGTAAGGACTATTTGACCAAGAAGGAGAGTAATGGAGTGTTGCATCAGATGACCTGGCCTTCACAATCACCCGACCATAACTCAATTGAGGTGTTTTGGGATGAGTTGGACTGCAGAGAGAAGGAAAAGCAGGCAACAAGTGCTCAGCATATGTGGGAACTCCTTCAAGACTGTTGAAAAGCATTCCAGGTGAAGCTGGTTGAGAGAATGCCAAGAATGTGCAAAGCTGTCATCAATGCAAGGGTGGCTACTTTGAAGACTCTAAAATATGAACACTTTTTTGGTTACTACATGATTCCATATGTGTTATTTCATAGTTTTGATGTCTTCACTATTATTCTACAATGTACAAAATAGTAGAAAGAAAAACCCTTGAATGAGTAGGTGTGTCCAAACTTTTAACTGGCACTGTATATATATATATTTTTGCTTGAAAATGAAATATAGAAATATCTAATTTACATGATTATTCACACCCCTGAAACAGTACTTTGTTGAAGCACCTTTTGTGGCGATTACAGCTGTGAGTCTTTCTTGTTAAGTCTCTAAGAGCTTTTCACTTTTATTCTGAAAAACTTATGTGAAAAAAGTAAAGGGTTGTGAATACTCCTAAAGGCACTGTATAAATTCCTAGAAGGACTACTGCTGATGGTGTTGTAGAACGGAATCTCTTTTGTTGTTTTAACAAGCTTCCTGGTTTGTCCCTCAGGAACTCTCTACTGTGCAGTGAGGAGTTACTCCACTAACAATAATGACGAGGTGCCTGTTCCTATTGGCTCTGTGGTAGAGGTGCTGAGGAAATCAGATGACGGATGGTGGTTCATCGGGTATGTCAACATGTAACCTGACTATCAGTCTGCCTGTCTGCCTCTCAGAATGCTACACAGACAAAGCAACCAAAACTGCATTTACTTGTCTGGTATGTGATACAAGGCAACCTCTAATTTTCTTGGCTACAATAGTGTGACAGCAAGTATGTGGGAGGAACGTTTGAATGCATTGTCACTCCAAAAGTGATTATAGTTTATGTGAACAGGGAGCTCCTACTTGGCTGGCCACCAAAAGTTAATACCTGAAATAAAATGTCATAGTGACATCCCATGGTTTTCTTACAGTGTTATTTGGTAACGAACAACAGTGAAGAGAGTAGGGATGACCAATCACCTGTTAGTGGTTCCTTTTGATAAATGATTAATATTCTGTTAAGCAAAGACATGAAAGTCATGACCTCAAGATGTCCTGTAAAAAAACAAACTATTCGAACTCTGAGTGATGCAGCTCTTTTCTCTCCAGGTATAATGGAAGGATGGGCTATGTTCCCTCCATGTACCTGCAGCCTTACAACAACCCACGTTCTGGCCTCCACACCCTGCAGAGGAAGCTGCACAGCTCCTCTCTCAATCAGGCAACCCACATGAACAGCTCTATTCTCAACCTGGCATCAAGTGGTGGAAGCCAATCTAGCAACCGCTACCCAGCCACCATGTATGAGGAGACAGAGCTTAAGGAGCATACCACCGAGCCCAGGGGTAATCCGTACCGGGCTCCCCATCTCCAAAAGACCCGCTCTCTGGAGCTCCTGTCTGAGACCCGTCTCGGCATGGCCGTCCCTCCATCCCAAAGAGAGAGAGAAGACCTGGAGTCAAAGCCGAATCCAGCAATCCGCAAGAGCACCATCAGCGGGGCAGAGTCTTCCATCTCTGACTTCAGCTCGTCAGGCATTGAGTCTCTGGGCCGGAGTATCAGGGCATATTCCTCCAGTGAGGAGGACCCCCTAAGCCCCCCACACAGCACCAAGTCCTCACCCGAGCCAGGGGAGAGGAATAGTGGCCGCAGCCGCCCAG
Organism: Oncorhynchus mykiss; assembly: GCF_013265735.2. Classification (NCBI taxonomy): domain Eukaryota; kingdom Metazoa; phylum Chordata; class Actinopteri; order Salmoniformes; family Salmonidae; genus Oncorhynchus; species Oncorhynchus mykiss. Next base: position 48,651,965 of record NC_048587.1, on the reverse strand, counting down.
ATGAGAGCCTCTCCTCCAGCTCCAGGCCTGAGGCTGGGTCCTGTAAGATGCCCACCACTGCCCCCAGGGTGCCCACGCGACCCAGAGCCCATGAGATCCTGACTCGGTGTACCACCATGACCCGCAAGGCTGCCCTGGCCTCCAGGGGGGAGTTCTCCCTGCAGGACCCCATCCAGACCCACAAGAAAGGTTGGCAGCAGTGGTAGGGGAAGTGGGGGACAAGGTCATGGGGAGCCGTGGGGAGTGCTGGTTTTGGGGTTATGTTGAAACTCGTCTCTCGTGATCGACTTTACATGTAGCGCAATACTTTGAGAATGGCTCATGAGACTATGGTTAAATTAGCATAAGAACGCCTGCTGTATGCTACACTAACTATGACTCCCTCCAACAATTTTTATGTGAGTAAATGTACCTGTCAAATAAAAAACTCTTGACAGGCCTTTTATCCATAATCAGAGTTAAGATGGGAAGGAAACATATTGTACTTCTGTTCTTTATTCAGTAACTTAAAAGTTAGGTGACAAAGTACTTTTTCAGATGTGCAAAGTCTCATCCGCTTTAGATCTACCCCTTTGTAGTTCACCAATGACTGGTTTGTTTGTAGTTGACCAATGACTGGTTTGTTTGTAGTTGACCAATGACTGGTTTGTTTGTTGTAGCCTACATGTCATACTTCTATTGGTGTCTGAAGTCACTGTTATTCCATACTGGAATTTTACTGTAACTATTTACCATTACTGTCTGTATGCCTTATATGCATGTCTAACTAATATAGTGTGCATTAAACAATATCCTATACACTGAATTCAATGTATTCATCTTCTCTCTTTCCAAGTCGTATTTTCTACTGTGGTCACATGTTTCTTTCCGTTTATATTGTCAGCTCAGAATCCACTACCTCGCAAGCGAACTGAACATCTTATTAAAAACATCCCTCCAACACACACACAATCCACCAGTTGTGTCACGCCCTGGTCTTAGTATTTTGTGTTTTCTTTATTATTTTGGTCAGGCCAGGGTGTGACATGGGTTATTTATGTGGTGTGTTTTGTCCTGCGGTTTTTGTAGGTTATGGGATTGTGGTATAGTAGAGTTGTCTAGGTAAGTCTATGGTTGCCTAGAGTGGTTCTCAATCAGAGGCAGGTGTTTATCGTTGTCTCTGATTGAGAACCATATTTAGGCAGCCATATTCTTTGAGTGTTTTGTGGGTGATTGTTCCTGTCTCAGTGTTTGCTTGCACCAGATAAGGCTGTTTAGGTTTTCACGTTACGTTTATTGTTTTGTATTCATCGTGTTTATCTTTTATTAAAGATGTATCGAAATAACCATTTTGGTCCGATCCCTGCTACACCTCCTCTTCAGAGGAAGAAGAGAACCTTAACAAGTTGCCTGCGAAAACATCAGGTGATCAGATACCCGTGGCATTTAAGAAAACACTAGAAGTGATTGAGGAGCTGAGATTATGATTCAAATGGTTCATTACACTGTTTTTCTTGTTACTTTTATCTTTCCAAATGAGTTCAATTCATTCATTTCAAAGGTGAGGTGACTTAAACTGCAAAATGAATGAAGTGAAGAACCAGCATTGTGTAAAAGCATTTGTGGGGATTGCCTTGACACTATTAGATGTTGTAATCTGAGATTGTCGATTTGCTTCTGATTGAGGTGAGAGTAAAAGCATATTATGTAACATGGTTTCTTATGTTCTCTAACAGTCAGTTAGAAAGACAGCTGAACGAACATTGAAAAATAAAGCTCTTGTCACTCTGTCATCGCCTTGCCATGGACACTGTTAGATGAGAAATGTGTTTCTCAAGTTGTTGCTGTTGGCAGCAATTTCTCTGCGTATGTCGAAGGCTTTTGTTAACATGACTAATGCTACGGACAAAGGGATTCACTTCATATCACATCTTAAAAATAACTTAACTGTATCATATTCAATATCAATCTTTATGGACAATATATGTTTTGCTTTTCATGACAACAAAAAGACGGCACTTTATGTCCCATTTATTATTTAAATAAACAAGGTATTCTGATAGTTTCCCTCTGAGAAAAGGAATAGTGGATTCCTTATCACAACAAGATGAAACTAGCCTAATGCATCTAGATTAAATCTGTCAATCAAAAAAGAAAATGTATAAAAGAGAAGCATGTGGAGTTTCCAAATCATTACATGAATTGAGGTTCTCTGATTTCATCTATAACTTCCATTATTACTTCTGGACTTGTGCACGTGACATTAAACCTTGAAACTAAAGCAAACCAACAGTGTACTTTTAGGAGTGGCATTTACAGTCAGGAACAAAGTGTTAATTGTGTTGACATGACTTTTATCCCAACACAAGCGGGAAGGACACTGATTAAACAGAGTAGAGTAGCTGAACTGACACGGTGCCATTCTTGCTTATTACACACGACTGTTGCTAAAAGAGTGATGGCTTATTGGGAAAATGAGTTAATATTAATGAAAAGTCAAAGCAAAGACAAGGGAATGTGTCTAATGGGAATTGCTTAGAGATCAATGATTTACTGGTGGGAATGCTTTTAAGAGAAGGTTAATACTGTAAGAAAGGTAATGAAGACTTTTGTTTACACAAAAACATTGGTAGATTATTCAATTGACCTTTAAATCACTGAAAATACAGACATTGCTGATATAAAAAAAAAGTTCCCATGTCTCCAATTTACAGGATGTAACATTTTGCCAGTAAGTCAGATCAGTGTAATGTACTCAAAGCATGCCACAAGTTGGCACCAATTAAAACAAAAGGAGGGAAGCTTCAGAAATGTGAATCACAAACGCATGTTTCATGATTAACGACTCATGGTGTAATTGTAATAACATACAGGAACTCAAGGCGTTTTGTTCACCTGACCTAGAATAACTCACAATGAAATGCCGACAGTGTTAACTCCAAAATTAAATTTATTTGGTTATTGTCACAGCACCATATGTCCCCCCTCAAGCCGAATCCATGACAGCCATCAAGGAACTTCACTGGACTTTATGCAAACTAGAAACCATATATCCTGAGGCTGCAGTTATTGTAGCTGGGGATTTTTTACAAAACAAATTTGAGGAAAAGGATACCTAAATTCTATCAGCATATTGACTGTATGACTGTAGTACTCGCGCTGGACAAAAACTTGATCATTGTTATTCCAACTTCATGGATGCATACAAGGCCTTCCCCAGCCCTCCTATAGGCAAATCTGACCACGACTCCATTTTGCTCCTCCCTTCCTATAAGCAGAAACTCAAATAGGAAGTACCTGTGCTAAGGACTATTCAACGCTGGTCTGACCAATCGGAATCCACACTTCAAGATTGTTTTGATCACGCGGACTTGGATATGTAGCTTCCGAGAATAATATTGACGTGTGCACTGAGACGGTTACTGATTTCATCAAGAAGGGAGGTGTTGTACCCACTGTGACTATTAAAACCTACCCTAACCAGAAACTATGGATAGATGGTACATTTGCGCAAAACTGAAGGGCGAACCACCGCATTTAACCATGGCAAGGTGATTGGGAATATGGAAGAATACAAACAGAATTGTCCTTCCCTCCAAAAGGCAAAACGTCAGCATAAAGACAAGTGGAATTGCAATTTAACGTCTCAGACACGAGACGTATGTGGCAGGGTCTAAAGACAATCACAGACTACAAAAGGAAAACCAGCCAAACCGGACACCGACGTCTTGCTTCCGGACAAGCTAACCAAGTTTTTTGCCCGCTTTGAAGATAACCCAGTGCCACTGATGTGGCCAGCTACCAAGGACTGTGGGCTCTCCTTCTCCGTGGCCGACGTGAGTAAGACATTTAAAAGTGTAAATCCTCGCAAAGCTGCCGGCCCAGACAGCATCTCTAGCCGCGTCCTCAGAGCATGTGCAGACCAGCTGGCTGGTGTGTTTACAGACATATTCAGTCTCTCCCTATCCCAGTCTGCTGTCCCCACATGCTTCAAGATGGCCACCATTGTTCCTGACCCAAGCATGCAAAGGTAACTGAACTAACTGACTTCTGTCATCATGAAGTGCTTTTAGAGACTAGTTAAGGATCATAATACCTCCACCGTACCTGTCACCCTAGATCCACTTGAATTTGCATACCGCCCCAATAGGTCCACAGACGATGCAATCGCCATCACACTGTACACTACCCTATCCCACCTGGACAAGAGGAATACCTATGTAAGAATGCTGTTCATTGACTACAACTCAGCAATAAACACCATAGTACCCTCCAAGCTCATCATTAAGCTTTAAGCCCTGGGTCTCAACCCCGCCCTGTGCAATTGGGTCCTGGACTTCTTGACGGGCCGCCCCGCAGGTGGTGAAGGAAGGAAACAACACCTCCACTTCACTGATCCTCAACACTGGGGCCCCATAAGGGTGCGTGTTCAGCCCTGTCCTGTACTCCCTGTTCACCCATGACCGCGTGGCAATGCACGCCTCCGACTCAGTCATCAAGTCTGCAGATGACACAACAGTAATAGGCTTGATTACCAACAATGACGAGACAGACTACAGGGAGGAGGTGCGGGCTCTGGGAGTGTGGGGTCAGGAAAATAACCTCTCACTCAATGCCAACATAACAAAGGAGATGATTGTGGACTTCAGGAAACAGAGCAAGCACCCCCCTATCCATAACAATGGGACAGCAGTGGAGGTGGAAAGTTTTAAGTTCCTCTGCATACATATCACTGACAAACTGAAATGGTCCACCCACACAGACAGACTGGTGAAGAAGGCGCAACAGTGCTTCGTCAACCTCAGGAGGCTTGAGAAATTTGGCTTGTTACCTAAAACCCTCACAAACCTTTACAGATGCACAATTGAGAGCATCAGGATGTATCACCGCCTGGTACGGCAACTGCACTGCCCACAACCGCAGGGCTCTCCAGAGTGTGGTGCGGTCTGCACAACGCATCCCCGGGGACAAACTACCTGCCCTCCAGGACACCTACAGCACCGATGTCACAGGAAGGCCAAAAAGATAATCAAGGACAACAACCACCCGAGCCACTGCCTGTTCACCCTTCTATCATTAGGGCGGCAGGTAGACGAGTGGTTAGAGCTTTGGACTAGTAACCGAAAGGTTGCAAGATCAAATCCCCGAGCTGACAAGGTAAAAATCTGTTGTTCTAACCCACTGCCTTGTCCATCAATGAAAATAAGAATTTGTTCTTATAGTTAAATAAATAAAAAAAATCATCCAGAAGGTGAGGTCAGTACAGGTGCATCAAAGCTGGGACCGAGAGGCTGAAAAACAGCTTCTATCTCAAGGACATCAGACTGTTAAACAGCCATCACTAGCACAGAGAGGCTGCTGCTGACATACACAGACTTGAAATCACTAGTCACTTTAATAATGTTTACATTACTTGCATTACTCATCTCATCTCATATACTGTATTCTATAGTATCTACTGTATCTTAGTCTATGCTGCTTAGATTTGTGGGTATTAGGTATGTGTTGTGAAATTGTTAGATATTACTTTTTAGATATTGCTGCACTGTCGGAACTAGAAGCACAAGCATGTCAAAACACCCGCAATAACATCTACTAGACATGTGTATGTGACCAATAACATTTGATTTGATTTAATCATAAAACAAGTCAATCATCTCAATCATCTCACTCAACAGGTCAGGTATCTGTAGATGCTCGTCAGACAGTAATAATTAGCATCAGTACTTCCCACACTACCAACACTGCTGAGTAAGTAGCAACTTCCCCCTCTCTCCACCCAGATCAGTGCACTGTCTTTCCAAGCACATAAAGTTGGCACGTTTTCAAGATTCTCATCTCTGACGTTTTATAACTAGTTTCTCGAAACGAAACACGTAGAGAAGCATCCGCATTGCATTCAGTAAATCGGATCTATGCATTGTTAAGATAAAGATAATTACTTAATGGGAATGGATGGACCTGTATGATAAAGCAGAGAGTTAATATTAACCCTGAAGGGGAGTTGTTTACTGTTAGGCTTGAGAAGCAGTATTTAGTAGTATTTATCAGTATTAGTAGTATCCTCAATTAGCTTCTGCAGAGGCTAATCTACCTGGTATCCAAACAGTAATCAAAACAGAACAAATAAAATACATAATGTACATAGCACTACTTTTACAATTGAGTCATTTAGCAGACCAAGGTGTGATGCTTCCTTGAAGGAAATGCTTTCTTTTACAGAAAGACAAAGTTGGCTGTTATCTCATAAACATTTAGAATGTATTTGAATCAATAGATAAATACAACAACGGTTAAAATCAGGATATGAACTAATAGGCTAAAACAAGGATTAAAAATGTACAAATAATAAAATCTAGCCAACATGCTCACCTTCCACTCCTAACTGCCTCTCTCCCCCAAACACATATACACATGTATTCAATCAACTGACATTGGTGGGAGGGTCTTACCATACACTTACCTTGGGCTCCCGAGTGGCGCAGTGGTCTAAGGCACGGCATCTCTTTGCAAGAGAGGTCACTGCAGAACCTGGTTTGAATCCAGGCTGTATCAGATCTGGCCGTAATTGGGAGTACCATAGGGCGGTGCACAATTGGCCCACCGTCGTCCAGGTTTGGCAGTCATTGTAAATAAGAATTTATTCTGACTTGCCAAGTTTAATAAAGGTTAAACATGTTTTAAATAAAAAAATGTAAAAAAAATACCCAATTACCCAATTGTGTGTGTGTGTGTGTAAAGAAATAAAACAACAGTAAAAAGACATTTGAAAAAAGAGTATCAAGGCTATATACAGACACCTGTTAGTCAGGCTTATTGAGGTAGTATGTACATGTAGGTATCGTTAAAGTGACTATGCATATGTAACGATGTGAAATAGCTAGCTAGTTAGCGGTGGGGCGCGCTACTAGCATTTCAATCGGTGACGTCACTCTGAGACCTTGAAGTAGTGGTTCCCCTTGCTCTGCAAGGGCCGCGGATTTGTGGGGTGATGGGTAACGATGCTTCGAGGGTGACTGTTGACGTGTGCAGAGCGTCCCTGGTTCGCACCCAGGTCGGGGCGAGGGGATGGACGTAAAGTCTCTACTGTTACACATATATGATGAACAAAGAGTAGCAGAAGTGTAAAAAGAGGGGTTGGCGGGTGGTGGGACACAATGCAGATGTGTGGGAGCACTGGTTGGTCGGGCCAATTTAGGTAGTATGTACAGTACATGAATGTATAGTTAAAATGACTATGCATATACAATAAACAGAGAGTAGCAGCAGCGTAAAAGAGGGGTTGGGGGGAGGGGGCACACAATGCAAATAGTCCGGGTAACCATTTGGTTACCTGTTTATGAGTCTTATGGCTTGGGGGTAAAAACTGTTGAGAAGCCTTATTGTCCTGGACTTGGCACTCCGGTACCGCTTGCCATGCGGTAGTAGAGAGAACAGTCTATGGCTGTGGTCTTTGACAATTTTTAGGGCCTTCCTCTGACACCGCCTGGTGTAGAGGTCCTGGATGGCAGGCAGCTTTGCCCTAGTGATGTACTGGGCCGTACGCACTACCCTCTGAAGTGCCTTGCGGTCGGAGGCCGAGCAATTGCCGTACCAGGCAGTGATGAACCGGTCAGGATGCTCTCGATGTTGCAGCTGTAAAACCTTTTGAGGATCTCAGGACCCATGCAAAATCTTTTTAGTTTCCTGAGGGGGAATAGTCTTTGTCATGCCCTCTTCACGATTGTCTTGGTGTGTTTGGACCAATCTAGTTTGTTGTTGATGTGGACACCAAGGAATTTGAAGCTCTCAACCTGATCCACTATCGCCCCATCGGTGAGAATGGGAACGTGTTCTGTGCTCCTTTTCCTGTTGTCCACAATCATTTCCTTAGTCTTGGTTACGTTGAGGGATAGGTTGTTATTCTGGCACCACGTGGCCAGGTCTCTGACCTCCTCTCTATAGGCTGTCTCATCGTTATCAGTGATCAGGCCTACCACTGTTGTGTCGTCAGCTAACTTAATGATGGTGTTGGAGTCGTGCCTGGCCATGCAGTCGTGGGTGAACAGGGAGTACAGGAGGGGACTGAGCATGCACCCCTGGGGAGCTCCAGTGTTGAGGATCAGCGTGGCAGATGTGTTGCTACCTACCCTCACCACCTGGGGGCGGCCTGTCAGGAAGTCCAGGATCCAGTTGCAGAGGGAGGTGTTTAGTCCCAGGTTCCTTAGCTTGGTGATGAGCTTTGAGGGTGCTATGGTGTTGAACGCTGAGCTGTAGTCAATTAACAGCATTCTCACATAGGTGTTCCTTTTGTCCAGGTGGGAAAGGGCAGTGTGGAGTGCCTTAGAGATTGCATCATCTGTGGATCTGTTTGGGCGGTACGCAAATTGAAGTGGGTCTATGGTTTCTGGAATAATGGTGTTGATGTGAGCCATTACCAGCCTTTCAAAGCACTTCATGGCTACGGACGTGAGTGCTACGGGTCTGTAGTCATTTAGGCAGGTTGCCTTTGTGTTCTTGGGCACAGGGACTATGGTGGTCTGCTTGAAGCATTTTGGTATTACAGACTCAATCAGGGACATGTTGAAAATGTCAGTGAAGACACCTGCCAGTTGGTCAGCACATGCCCAGAGCACACGTCCTGGTAATCCGTCTGGCCCCACAGCCTTGTGTATGTTGACCTGTTTAAAGGTCTTACTCACGTCGGCTACGGAGAGAGTGATCACACAGTCGTCCGGAACAGCTGATGCTCTCATGCATGCCTCAGTGTTGCTTGCATCGAAGCGAGCATAGAAGCAATTTAGCTCATCTGGTAGGCTCGTGTCACTGGGCAGCTCGCGGCTGCGCTTCCCTTTGTAGTAGTTTGCAAGCCCTGCCACATCCGAACAGCGTTGGAGCCGGTGTAGTATGATTCAATCTTAGGTCTGTATTGACGCTTTGCCTGTTTGATGGTTCATCGCAGGGCATAGCGGGATTTCTTGTAAGCTTTCAGGTTAGAGTCCCGCACCTTGAAAGCGGAAGCTCTACCCTTTAGCTCAGTGCGAATGTTGCCTGTAATCCATGGCTTCTGGTTGGGGTATGTACGTACAGTCACTGTGGACTTATAAATTATTGCACTTATTGATAAAGCCAGTGACTGATGTGGTGTATTCCTCAATCTCATCGGAAGAATCCCGGAACATGTTCCAGTCTGTGATAGCAAAGCAGTCCTGTAGTTTAGCATCTGCTTCATCTGACCATTTTTTTATAGACCGAGTCACTGGTGCTTACTGCTTTAATTTTTTGCTTGTAAGCAGGAATCGGGAGGATAGAGTTGTGGTCAGATTTACGAAATGGAGGGCGAGGGAGAGCTTTGTCTCTGTGTGTGGAGTACAGGCTGCCACCCCTCGTCTTACCGGGGTGTGCTGTTCTATCCTGCCGGTGCAGCGTGTATCCCGCTAGCTGAATATCCATGTCGTCATTTAGCCACGATTCCGTGAAACATAGGATATTACAGTTTTTGATGTCCCGTTGGAGGATATTCGGGATCGTACCTCGTCTAGTTTATTGTCCAATGATTTCACGTTGTAATATTGACAGTAACAGCAGCTTTCCTGGTTGCCTTCTGCCTGTGGTCACTTGGCGGGATATGAAATATTATTGAAAAAACAAAGCTGCGAAATAATAATAAAAATAATAGTAACAATAATAATAATCACAACAACAACAATAAAAATAATAATAACACTAATAATAACAATAATAATAACAATAACAACAATAATATAACAAATATGTGTAATAATAGCACACTTTTCAAAACATTTTAAAAAGCTCTCTTAAAAACCTTCAGCCAATGTCACAGACAAAAGTATTGAAATTAATGTTACATAAAATAAACTACAGAATAAAGTTGGCTGTTATTGCATTTAAAAGGTACTTTTTATTGAATAGAAACCTCCACTGAGTTCTGAAAGAGGCCTATTCATAGTAGCCCACTCACTGTGGCCATCAGTCAGAGCAATAGTTAGAGAATGCCGATGGGTTTGGAAGCTCTAGAGCCAGCCGTCATTCATTTCCATAGCAACTCCCCCTGTCAAAGCAGTAAAACCTGGAGGGTACCAAAAAAAGAGGGAGAGAAAAAAAAGAGAGAACGAGAAAAAAGGACCCAGGTGGTTAGTCACTAGCTCTGGACGTAGTTTTGAGTCTAACAGTAAGTACTATAGTGTGGAACTTCAGAGAAGAAGAATGACATGGATCTTTACCACTGGAAAGCTGAATGATTATTGGTCAAATGATGTCTTTTTTCCAGGGTGTTTTAGCAGTGTATTTTTGTGGCTTGGCACACAGGGATATTTGTTAGTGTTGTTGACATGTAGGCCAGTCCTAACTAAAGGGAGTGAGGGGCTGAGCTGTGGGAATGAAAACTGTAGCAACTGTGACCTCATGACAATTGACAACAGAGCAGTGAAATATGGTGAGTTAAAATATATAGATCTAATTTATAATGATGAGTGACTTTCTGGATGAAATATGGATTATGATTTTCAAGAACAACTTTGTGTCGAGAGAGCTACAGGTATCCAAAAAACTTAAGAGGTCGTAGAAAAGGAACACAGATTATTATATATTTTTTTTAAATAAGGTATGTGGTTGAAGAATTTGTGCACTGGAGTGACTGGACCTGGCAATTTGTCAACCATGTAAACATTTTGGGGAGATTTGATTGTTCCTGTTTAATGTATTATGTTTTATTATAACAGAGTGGCTTTGATTTTACTAACTTACTGCTATTGACATTACTTTGATTTAGTTACCTAAAGTACAACTATCTTATTTCCTAACTAACTTCTCTTGTGTGTGTGTGTGTGTGTGCGTGTGTGCGTGTGCGTGTGTGTGTGTGTGTGTGTGTGCGTGTGTGCGTGTGTGCGTGCGTGTGTGCGTGTGTGTGTGCGTGTGTGTGTGTGTGTGTGTTTCAGAGTGGGGGTTACGACGTGGACCTGTTTGTGGACGGTCCAGACTATGACCTGCTCTGCACCATCTGTAGAGCTGTCCTGAGGTGTCCTGTCAGAGTGGCCTGTAACCATGTCTTCTGCAAGACCTGCATCCTACAGTGGCTCAGGAGGTACAGTACACTGGGTCATGTCCTCAGTTTAGGACACACTGTAGATAGAAGGAATATTGTAACCATAAGTGGTTATTCATTAGAAAAGACAGTAGCTCTATTATTAGGAAAGGTAGGAAGAAACATCTCACTGGACACACACCGGTTGAATCAACGCTGTTTCCATGTCATTTCAATTAAATGGAACCAACATGGAATAGACGTTGAATTGACGTCTGTGCCCAGTGGGATGTGTTTCTAGAACACAAGATTCTGATTTTGGTACGTTTTCACAGTGCTGAAAGATGATTACCAACTAGTTTCTTCAGGTTTTCGACTGTAGAAATGATCCTTTCAAAGTGTAAAATGAATGTTATTGATTCAATTCAGCTCTCTTCTCTAGACAGGAGACATGTCCCTGCTGTAGGAACACTATCAGTCCCAGCTTTATGTTCGTCATGTACAAATTGAGTAAAACTATCAGCCGCCTCAGGATTAAGGTGAGTTACGTGAGACTGAAAAACAGCTTCTATCTCAAGGCCATCAGACTGTTAAACAGCCACCACTAACATTGAGTGGCTGCTGCCAACACACTGACTCAACTCCAGCCACTTTAATAATGGGAATTGATGGGAAATTATGTAAAATATATCACTAGCCACTTTAAACAATGCTACCTAATATAATGTTTACATACCCTACATTATTCATCTCATATGTATACGTATATACTGTACTCTATATCATCTACTGCATCTTTATGTAGTACATGTATCACTAGCCACTTTAACTATGCCACTTTGTTTACATACTCATCTCATATGTATATACAACACTCAATACCATCTACTGTGTCTTGCCTATGCCGCTCTGTACCATCACTCATTCATATATCTTTATGTACATATTCTTTATCCCCTTACACTTGTGTCTATAAGGTAGTAGTTTTGGAATTGTTAGCTAGATTACTTGTTGGTTATTACTGCATTGTCGGAACTAGAAGCACAAGCATTTCGCTACACTCGCATTAACATCTGCTAACCATGTGTATGTGACAAATAAAATTTGATTTTATTTTATCACAGCCTGATGTTGCTAAGTGTTTCTATTACAAAGTAATGGAGTTCATTTTTCTCTGTAAGCAATGTGTGAGGGCCACATAGTGGCAAGGAAATTGGATGTTTCAAGCATAGAGGAACTTTCCCTGTCTCATATGTCATCATGCTTCTCATATTGAATAATTTATTTCTTCATAGATCATTCAAACAACCTTCGGCAATCTTTGACTTTCCCACACTCTTCCACTTCTTCTCCTCTCTTCTCTTCACTCTTCTCTCTCTTCTCCTCTCCTCTCTTCTCCCCTCTTCTCTCTCTCCTTCCCTCTCCGCTCATCTCTGCTCTACCCCTCTCACTCTCCCCTGTAGTGTAACAACGAGGGATGCTCAGCCACTTTCCCTCTGTCTGAGGAGTTCCTCCATAGTTCCTCCTGCCAGTTCCAGAGGGTCCCATGCCCCCACCAGGGCTGTGGTTCCTTGGTGCCCCGCTCAGCCCTGGAGGTCCACTCACAGCACTGCCAGCACTGGAGCCAGCTCTGCCCCATGGGCTGTGGTACTCTGCTCACACAGGCCACCCAGCCCCAGCACAACTGCTTCAGGTGGGTGGATGTTAAAACACTGGGAGTGGGTGGGTGTTAAAACACTGGGAGTGGGTGGGTGTTAAAACACTGGGAGTGGGTGGGTGTTAAAACACTGGGAGTGGGTGGGTGTTAAAACACTGGGAGTGGGTGGGTGTTAAAACACTGGGAGTGGGTGGGTGTTAAAACACTGGGAGTGGGTGGGTGTTAAAACACTGGGAGTGGGTGGATGTTAAAACACTGGGAGCGGGTGGATGTTAAAACACTGCGAGTAGGTGGATGAGGTGAGACAGAATGGATGTAGCGTTTGTATTTTGAATTTAGAAGCATGCCTCACTTTATTTATTTTGTAGTAGATTAGGTGAGTTTTCTATCCTGGAATCCAAACTGAACATTACTGAAAAGGAAAGGAAGTGGAACAATATTCAGTTTGCATTCCAGGCTAGAATTTCCCCTTTTATAATGCTCTGAGTCGACAGTCAAGTCAGAAGAAGGAATTCCCGTCGACCACGGCCACAAATTGGGGGAAACAAACATTATTTCCCATTGACCCCCATTGTAAAATAATCAACTTTGTAGATTTTTTGTTATACAAAAATAACAAAACATGTTGAAAAGCTGCTTTGTTGTTCAATGTACATGTAACCAGGTCAAAAATCCCGACCTGTGGTTCCAATGCTCCCACGTAGGGGAATAGAGCCTGTGGCTTCAGGTGGTGTGGTGTGGGAGAGTGGGAATTGCGGGGACCGGTGTCCTAGTAGGGTACATGTAGCTATGTGTGTAGAAAACATTTCATTACAGGTAAGACATTTAAGTTGTTTAGTACAGTCCGTTTGTAACTCAACTCACTACTTTATAGTCTGTTTGTTTGTTTGTGTAGTTGGTCTTGGCTAGCTTAATGTTCTGGTTGGTAGCAAGCTTAGCACTCACTCACAAGTGGCTGCTAGCACTGTCATGAAAAGGGGCATGAGGGAAGCCCTACTATATTAAGTTTTTCTAAGTAGTGAGAGAGCTCTGGAGCAGGTAATAGTTATCTATGTTGTACTTTAGATATAGATACAACATTCTATCTAATACCGATTGGGAGTATTTACAAATTCTCTAAGTAAAGCTCAGTATCAATGCATGAATCCCCTATGATGATAATGATGGTTACCCCAGGCAGCTGAGGCAGCATGTGGAGGCCCAGAGGCAGAGTCACAGAGCCATCGCTAGCGCCCTCCGGAGAAAGATGGGGAGAATGCAGACCGCCATGACACACGTCAGGAGGCAGGTGGCGCTCATCTGTGAGAGCCTAGAGGTCATGGGAGAGGAGGAGGCGGAGGGGGAGGAGGGTGGAGAGGTGTATGAGGGATATGGAGAGGGGGAGACAACAGGGGAGAGTAACACGAGCAGCAGTAGCAGCAGCTCTTGAGATGGGTACAGGTTTTTATTTTTTTATTTTTCACAAATTATTAATAAAGTTTTATGTGACATAATGGTTTTTATATCAAATCTGTTTATGCGAAAATGTGAAAATGAAAGAGGTTTTGGATTTTAATGATTTTAATGAAACTGTTAATTTCATTTTGGTGTATTTTGTAAATTCTGCAAATTTATTCTTCTGGATTGTTTTCTTTTCAGAATGTTTTTATTAGGTTGATTATTGTATTTCGGCAAAACCAAATCTCAAATGATTAAAAACATGACAAAAACACTTCCTCATGTCATGGTTTTATTCAATGATTGTTTTCATTTTCATGTATTAAATATGGACTGTCTGCTCAAAAGGACATTGAACTGTAAACAATTAAAACAGCAAGGAAACTCACACCTCATTACTGTTCCTCACATGTAAACATTGACCAAAGGTATGACTTCGGTTGAAGTTCTGTAATATAAAGTATCCCACTACATTTGGTGACACATCTACTTGTAGTGCTATGAGAACTTCAAGGGTGTCATATTGTCATTGGGCCACAGGGAGGCACTAGTCCAACTCTGTAGTAGTATTGTCCTGGGAGATCCTCTCAATCGACTCCATGGAGGAGTGGTCTGATGACTGGGACGGACACTGCTAGGCCGCTGGAGGACCGTCCATCCCAGAATGCATCAGAGAAAGGTAGATGTCATCCATGTTGGGCAGCACAAACACATTCTGGAATGGAGGGAAGATAGGTTAATTGTTTTATTTGGGGTAGATTGTCTTACTTTGGATTTGTGGGGAAGGTGAGGGAGGGAGGAAGGGGGGGAGAGGAAAAGAGGAAGAGATAGATGAAAAAAGACAAGGGAGGGCGAGAGGTGAGAGATACAAGGGTAGACAAGGTGAGGGAGGTGAGCGAGAGAGAGGATAGAGAAGTCTAACCTGGAACTCATCCTGCAGCCTCTTCTCAATCCACTCAGTCACGTGACAGAAGGTGACCTCCCTCTCCCCCAACTTGGGTCTGACATGCAGGTCCAGCTTGGGAGGTACACAGAAACTGTACCTGGATAATATATATATATATATATATATATATATATATATATACACACACACACAGACACACACACACACATACACAGACACACACAGGATCATCAATAAATACATAGAGCCAGTAATCATTTGGCCGGCCTTTTACTCTAATTGACAACAAAATACTTGTCTTTCATCCTGAAGATGCAAGTACGTAAATGAATAAATAGAGTGAAGCTGAATGAATACGGACTAGGTTGTTTCAGGGCAGCGCCATAGAGTATATCTGAGTGTGGGCCAAACCATATTCTATCAGCAGGGGGAGGGGGGATGTTGAGTGTGGGCCATACCATATTGTACAAATAGGGGGAGGTGGGATATTGAGTGTGGGCTGTACCATATTCTATCAGTAAGGGGGGGAAGGGATGTTGAATGTGGGCCGTACCATATTCTATCAGTAAGGGGAGGAGGGATGTTGAATGTGGGCTGTACCATATTCTATCTGTAGGGGGAGGAGGGATATTGAGTGTGGGCCATACCATATTCTATGATTAGGTGGAGGAGGGATATTGAATGTAGAGCCATACCCATAGAGGATGATAGAGGTCTCTAGTGGCCAAAAGGTCATATTAGCATGGGCAGAGCCATTGAGGGCTTTCATGATTTTAATGTAGTCAACTGGGTGGGACTTCCAACTTCATTGGCTTATCCCTCCTGGTGGCCCTGTTGGAGTCATGTCCAGCTCCTGAACCTCCACTGCCAGCAGCAGGGGCGTGTTGGACATCTCCTCAATCTTCTTTTTGATTAACTCATTCTCTTTCGCCTTCTGGAAGTACTTAGACTTTGCAATTTTGTCGACAAATCTCAAAATCCACCTGCCTGTCTTCCCGCCACCAGCAGAAACCCTGCAGAGGGGAGGAGGAGAGAGGAAGAGAGAGGGATAATGTTTACCGTGAATGCAGTCTCCGCTAACACAGGAACATTGCCTTAAAATATCAATCGGGCTTTAACAAGGACCTTCAGCGCTACAGATTGAATCAAGCCCTTAGTGTGCAATACAGCAGAAGGTCACAGTCAGGAAAAACATCATATCATTCCACATGGCCGACTATATTGGGCGTGTAAGAGAATGGAACATCCATTACCCACAATGCCTTGGGGCTCTGAGAGCAGTACTTCCTCCTTGTCAGAAGAACTGGCGCTGGAGGACTCCTCATCACTGTCAGCCAGAACACTGAGGACGGGTCTGTACTTGGACACAACAACACAGGTTAAAAATCTCACTGATACTAAACTTAAGCCTTAACCCTGACCCTAGCTTCATGTCCACATTTCACATTTCACATCCTGGTTCAACCATAACCCTAGTCTCAACCACAGAGAAAGGGTTAGCTGATTGGGTGTGTCGAAAATAAATAGATAGGGGTGTCGAAAGAACGTAGGCGTATCGAAAGCACACATGTAATTCGTGTGACCATCTGTCAGTTCTTTCACGTGAGTGCAGAGATTAGTGGAAACATGACTGTGTAAGAATGCGCATCGAAATGAACTTGAGGAAGTTTGGGAAACTCAGAATGATCACTCAGGCTTTGAAAAAACACTGCATGTAAATGCAAATATCTTAACATTTTACATTTATCAAATTTCATTGCAGTTGTGCAGGCTACTGTGCGCAATGTCATTATCAAACTTGTCGATGTCCCATTTCTAAACACCGGTAGCAAGTTTGCTCAAGGGCAGACCAATGGGTGGCATACCCAGCTGAAAGTTTGCTGACATGCCGATGACGACCAATTTATGAATCGAGTCGAGCCAAAATAGCCTACAGCCTATGCTGATAGACGTCTGATACTAGCACGTTATAATATCAGGAGATTCAAATGAGGTTACCCTGGTGGCAGATCTTTATGTCTCGTCACGATTGCTTTCATAAAAGTTTGAGTTGTGTATGTCAAAATGATTATGCGACTGAGCAATACAATGCATGACACATAGAAAACTGGTAATAATGGTACATGTTTGCTTTCATAAAAGTGTGTGTGTGTGTTTAAAACTGCTTTAGCAACTTCCATGCACTTCCTGAATGTGACTAAACAAAATAGGCTTGTCTGAGTGGTGTTACCTGGCAACAACCCTGTCTATTCAAGAGACCATCCAATACCAGTGTACTTTCGCCACGGCCATTTATTTTGACCCACCCACTTATTTCGACATGCCCACTACTCCGAGAGCAGTCCGGCACACAGCTACCTATAGTTGGAACCACAACCCTAACCATAAACTTAGATTTATTTCCACATCCCGGTTCAACTCTTACCCTTAACCACAACCCTAACCCTCAACCACAGAGACCAGACACACATATCCTACAACTACTTGAACTGGGCCTCATGCACAATGACTTCACATTCAACTATAAACACAACCTATAAACTCATGGGACAGCAATGGGCAAGAAGTTTGCCCAGCTTACGCCAATATATACATGGCGGACTGGTAGACAACGGCGTTGGCCAAATGCCAATTGCTGCCCCTGTTCTATAAATGTTATTTGGACAATATCTTTGGAGGGTGGCAACACAACCTACAAGACTTCACTACAATTATACTTTTAGGGGAATTGTCAAATCCCAACTCTTCCGTTTTCACAAAACATACAGACGATCTAAATGACTTCTATGCTCACTTCGAGGCAAGCAATGCTGAAGTATGCATGAGAGTGTAGCCGATGCAAAATGGCTAGCTAGTTAGCGGTGGTGCGCACTGGTAGCGTTTCTATCGGTGACGTCACTCGCTCTGAGACCTTGAAGTAGTGGTTCCCCTTGCTCTGCAAGGGCCGCGGCTTTTGTGGAGCGATGGGTAATGATGCTTCGAGGGTGACTGTGCAGAGCGTCCCTGGTTCGCTCTCAGGTCGGGGCAAGGGGACGGACGTAAAGTCTATACTGTTACAAAAGCACCAGCTGTTCCGAACGACTGTGTGATCACGCTCTCCGTAGCCGATGTAAGGTCAACACTCACAAGGCCACAGGGCCAGACTGATCACCAGGACCTGTACTCTGAGCATGTGTTGACCAACTGGCATTTTCAACCTGTCCCTGACTGAGTCTGTAATACCAACATGTTTCAAGTAGGGCTGGGCGATATGGCCAAAATCTCATATCCCGATATATGGTTATTTCATATCCTGATAACGACACATATCACGATATAGCACATTTTCTGTAAATTCAATGAATAAATAGTTTATATAAAATGACCACATGTAAAGGCTTATTTCTTATTACATTTTGAATTATACTCAAAAAATAAAAGGTTAGGGTTAGGGTTAGCTAACCCTAACCCTAACCCTCATACTTAGCCCTAGCCCTAACCCTAACTTAGCCTTAGCTGTAACCCTAACCCTAACTTAGCCCTAACCCTAACTTAGCCCTAACTTAGCCCTAGCCCTAACCCTAACTTAGCCCTAACCCTAACCCTAACTTAGCCCTAACCCTAACTTAGCCCTAACCCTAACTTAGCCCTAGCTGTAACCCTAACCCTAACTTAGCCCTAACCCTAACTTAGCCCTAACTTAGCCCTAGCCCTAACCCTAACTTAGCCCTAACCCTAACCCTATCTTAGCCCTAACCCTAACTTAGCCCTAACTTAGCCCTAGCCCTAACCCTAACTTAGCCCTAACCTAACCCTAACTTAGCCCTAACCCTAACTTAGCCCTAACTTAGCCCTAGCCCTAACCCTAACTTAGCCCTAACCCTAACCCTAACCCTAGCCCTAACCCTAACTTAGCCCTAGCCCTAACCCTAACTTAGCCCTAGCCCTAACCCTAACTTAGCCCTAACCCTAACCCTAACTTAGCCCTAACCCTAACTTAGCCCTAACTTAGCCCTAACCCTAATTTAGACCTAGCCCTAATCCTAATTTAGCCTAGCCCTAACCCTAATTTAGCCCTAACCCCTGGCTAGTATCTCTAGAGAGGGTTAGTCTGGATGTCCTACCGTCCTGTCTCTCTGCCCCCTGGCTAGTATCTCTAGAGAGGGTTAGTCTGGGTGTCCCACCCTCCTGTCTCTCTGCCCCCTGGCTAGTATCTCTAGAGAGGGTTAGTCTGGATGTCCTACCGTCCTGTCTCTCTGCCCACACCACAACCCGCACCAGGCTCAGCTTGTTAGTTAGTCAATGACCCACGTCACATCCATGCCTCTCCAATCACATCATCATTTACAGATTTATACAGAGCTCCCCCCGCACAGTCAACACGTGTCACCATCATTCCTTTGGGGAATTATAATCTGTTGTAATTTACGGTAATTTTCAGACCTTCATAATCAGGGCAAATCTGATCCTGATCCTTTAATCTGATCCTAAGTACCCCTCCAGAATCCAGATTAGACTGAGGATGACACGTTGTCAATGTTTTTCAATAATTGGTTCTCTGAGTAGAGTTTAATTTACTGCACTGTGGGCTGAGTTACTGGGTCCAGAGTTTATCCTGATCAGGTCACATGGTCTGGAAAAGCTCCTGGCCATTATTGCAGAAACGTCAGGGAGTGTATAAAAAGGTAGTGCGCTCTCTGGTTGTCACTCACCTCTGCTGTTGACCACAGGCTGGTGCGCTGGTGATTTGGGGCAGGCAGGAGCCCATATCCAGTTCAGTCAGAGTCAGCTCATTCATGAAGTAAGGCAGCTGCACAGGCACAAACAAACAAAGAAACTAGCTCTTCTGTTTTGCTTGTTTCCAGTGGGTGTTGTGATTATGTAGGCTATATATTACTAGCAAATGACTAAATACAGTGCCTTGCGAAAGTATTCGGGCCCCTTGAACTTTGCGACCTTTTGCCACATTTCAGGCTTCAAACATAAAGATATAAAACTGTATTTTTTTGTGAAGAATCAACAACAAGTGGGACACAATCATGAAGTGGAACGACATTTATTGGATATTTCAAACTTTTTTAACAAATCAAAAACTGAAAAATTGGGCGTGCAAAATTATTCAGCCCCTTTACTTTCAGTGCAGCAAACTCTCTCCAGAAGTTCAGTGAGGATCTCTGAGTGAGCTCAGAGGTCCGTTAAATGCGCAGAGAGCATCATGAAGAACAAGGAATTTACCACAGGTGGACTCTAATCAAGTTATTGAAACATCTCAAGGATGATCAATGAAAAGGGGACGCGCCTGAGCTCAAATTGAGTCTCCTAGCAAAGGTTCTGAATACTTAAAAACCTGTTTTCGCTTTGTCACTATGGGTTAATGTGTGTAGATTGCTGAGGATAAAAAAAAAATGCAATCCATTTCAGAAAATGGCTGTAATGTAACAAAATGTGGAAAAAGTCAAGGGGTATGAATACTTTCCGAAGGCACAGTACACACTGTATCCAGGCAATGTTGTTCCGACTATATTTATAATACTAACATAATAATATAATACCATAGATCTATCAGAATACCAGTAATTTCAATACATGTTATACCCCTTGATCTTCAAGAATAGGACTTGGAAATATGGAAGTACAGGTTAGCCAATAGTTTTACCTGAGCATAGTCCCAAAACGAAGGACTTATTAGTCAGCCCTACTCTGGTGTTTATGATTTTGTCATGGAGGACTGAAATAAACGCTGCGCTTATGGAATGTCATGCTTTCAGCACTACTGAAAAGTGCTATTTACATGTTAAAAATGAATGCCATACACTCTAAAAAATAAGGGGTTTAACAAGAGTTCATCTAAGATCATCAAAGTTCTTCGAAGAGCCTTAGGGTTCTTGGCACTGAAAATTGCCCCCAAAAGATTCTTCCAAGATGTTACGGTTTTCTTTTGTCGAAGGAGAGGACCAAAATGCAGCGTGGTTATTTTGATTCATCTTTAATAAAAGATAAACACGAACAATACAAAACAAGAACCACTCCAGGCAGCCATAGACTATTCTAGACAACCCCACTAACCACAATGCCTGCCTCTGATTGAGAACCACTCTAGGCAACCATAGACTTACCTTGACAACTCTACTATACCACAATCCCAATACCTACAAAAACCCCAAGACAAAACACACCACATACATAACCCATGTCACACCCTGGCCTGACCAAAATAATAAAGAAAACACAAAATACTAAGACCAGGGCATGACACAAGAACCCTATAGGAGGTGTTTTTTTGTTGAGTAACCTCCTTAGTTGGTGTGGGTTCTTGCAGGACCCTAACTGCCCAACAGAAACATTTGGATTTGAAAGGACAGTAGGGGCAGTCTGAAAAATGTAAAGATCTCCTTAATTTAAGGTAAGGTTTGTCCCTTGTATGATCTAAATTGATGTTGTTTTATGATGATACCATCTATATTTTCATATTTGTGCAAATCTTTCTAAAACAGAAAATGGACACCATTCAATGAATTTCAATCAATAAAGAGGTAAGAATATGTACTACAGGCTATGAGAATATGTATTGTGTGCAGATGACTGAACTGCTCAATTTTGTGTCTGTGTCTGCAGGTATACAGACGAGAAGGTATACAAAGGTATGTCAATTGGTATTGGTATGTTATGTAGATCATATGTACCATCCTCCTCCCTTACCTCTTCAATGAACATTCCATAGGCCTCTACATTATGGACAACGTATGTGTACGAAATCCATTATCAAAACAGTTTATTAAATTCACATTTACTACAAAAACCAAGGTATGAATACAGTGGTGTGCATGTTTTGTTAAACATCTGTATAATTACTATTTTTGGGATTCACAGATTTCACCCTCCCTACACCTCTGATCAATATAACTGGAAACCTGTTTGATCACCATGCATCCCAAAATCATTCTGGCTATGGATCCAGAGAACATCAACATACCAGAGGATATATATGTCATGGGACTTGGGATTCTGCTGGGAGTTAACCTCATATTTAGATTTTTTTATTTCACTTGGCAAGTCAGTTAAGAACAAATTCTTATTTACAATGACGGCCTAGGAACAGTGGGTTAACTGCCTTGTTCAGGGGTAGAACAGATTTTTACTTTGTCAGCTCGAGGATTTGATCTAGCAACCTTTCGGTTACTAGCCCAACACTCTAGCCACTAGGCTACCTGCTTTACCACTAAAAACACTGAGAACTCAAATAGTGTGTTATTGTTATTGTTTTGCATATTATTATTAATAATAATAACAGTCGAGGGGGGTAGTTAAAAAATGTACCCCAAAAGGTTCTTCAAAAGGTTCTTTGAGGATCCATTAAAAGGGTTCTTCAAAAGGTTCTTTGAGGATCCATTAAAAGGTGTTCTTCAAAAGGTTCCTTGAGGATCCATTAAAAGGTGTTCTTCAAAAGGTTCCTTGAGGATCCATTAAAAGGTGTTCTTCAAAAGGTTCCTTGAGGATCCATTAAAAGGGGTTCTTCAAAAGGTTCTTTGAGGATCCATGAAAAGGGTTCTTCAAAAGGTTCTTTGAGGATCCATTAAAAGGGGTTCTTCAAAAGGTTCTTTGAGGATCCATTAAAAGGGGTTCTTCGAGGACCTTATAGGGGTTCCCCCCACAGTTTAAATTTGAAGAACCCCTAAAGGATACTCCAGGTACCTTTTCTTTTTAGAGTTTTTGCTGCATTTTCTATAAGCCTATTGTTTAACTTTTCTTTGTAACACTTTGATATCTTGATAATATGCAGCTGTTTATAGGGCAAATCCCAGATTAAACAATAATAAAACGGTCGCCTTGCCTCTGTTTTGGTAAAAAGCTGAGGGATGGGCCTGGAAAAATGTAACCACTCGCAGATTAATAAACAGACCTACGGATGCAAGGACTGACAATCCATAATATCAAAAGTAATGTTTTAACTGTCACATCTAACTTACCCAAAGACTTACACAGGCTTGCTGTCACATCTAACTTACCCAAAGACCTACACAGGCTTGCTGTCACATCTAACTTACCCAAAGACTTACACAGGCTTGCTGTCACATCTAACTTACCCAAAGACCTACACAGGCTTGCTGTCACATCTAACTTACCCAAAGACCTACACAGGCTTGCTGTCACATCTAACTTACCCAAAGACTTACACAGGCTTGCTGTCACATCTAACTTACCCAAAGACCTACACGGGCTTGCTGTCACATCTAACTTACCCAAAGACTTACACAGGCTTGCTGTCACATCTAACTTACCCAAAGACCTACACAGGCTTGCTGTCACATCTAACTTACCCAAAGACCTACACAGGCTTGCTGTCACATCTAACCCAAATTCCTACAACAGTATTTTAACTACAGGTTCTAACTGGCAATGCAAATGGAACAAACAATGCTTATTCTGTTATTAATGACATTGAGTAGATGAAATGCAGATGCTCTGTTTATCTGTCATGATTCTGTTATACTGATAAAACAATAAATTACTATAGTTTACTAGAAACCATTGCCCCTCTTACATTGTCTCCTTCATATTTACTCAGAACTGGAAAAATCAGTCAGAATTTAGGTTATAGACGTTTGCAGTTCATGTCCAGCAGGTGGGGCGATATCTCTGTGTATGAGCCACTGAGAGCACCCCAGCTCAGGGCATTGGGGAGTGGTATACCCAGTCGTTGGACATGAGTATTTTAGAGCAAGGAAAATACTGACCTGAATTGGCAAGGTGTAGACTGGTAGAACTAAGACTGTAGCTGTATCAACATTTTGACAGTGAGCTTCTTTGTCAAATCAAAGGTTATTGGTTGCATACACATACTTAGCAGATGTTATTGCGGGTGTTGTGAAATGCTTGTGTTCCTAGCTCCAACAGTCCAGAGAATAAATATGTACAGTATGTGATGGGATGTATAGACATTATGGACAGTATGTGGATAGAATATATAGTATATCTCAAGAATGCGTGGATAGAATAGTATGCACAGCAATAGTTGAATAGGATGGATCTGACTAGAATATAATTGTTAGGTATTTCATGATGTACAAGAGGACCAGGGTTGGTCTCTCTCTCTGCCCCAGCAGGAAGTCATTCTGTGGGCCTTGGCAGTTGGCACGGACCCTGTGAGGGAGAGGAGTGGCCCTGCAGCCCAGCTAGGCTCAGAGGGGTATCATTACTCTACTAGCATGACTGACACATACATAGACACACAGCGCCCTCTCATGAGTCACATACTCACTCATGTCTGAACCAGTTACTAGTCTACTGTGTGTCTTGAGGGAGCTGATGTGTTTTTGTGGATTTCACCACAAACAAGTTTTAATGCTTTCTTTCTTTCTAAATATTGCTCCTTGTAGTGAGCATTCATTGCATAACTCAATGTTTGAGAGTTTACTGGAGCCCGTTAAAACATAACAGATTTATATGAATTCTAGTCAATGCCACAACTATTTCTGTATTCAATATATACTGTTCTATCCTACGTATTCTACAGATACTGTATACTAAACATTTTATCCACATACTGTCCATAATGTCTAATGTGTATATATATATATATATATATATATATATATATATATATATATATACACAGACACACTCTGGACTACGACATATAACAATAGCATACCTTTGACCTATATATCCCTCACAATGCTCTTTGAAAACCAACATATGATGTCACCTACATTAGGGTTAAACAGTAGGACCTGGCAGTTGTCATTATCGTGTTTCCTAGCAGAGGCCATAGATCAAAAACATGACTGCGCCTTTACTCTAATGACATGTTGTTGTGTTAGTGCTCTCATACACATCTTCTCAGAAGTTTGTCCTTTTATCAGGCCATAGCAAACACACACACACACACACACACACACACACACACACACACACACACACACATATGGGACGATCTGAACGATAGATGACTGGGCAGCAGAAACGTGTAATCAGGGTAGAGCTGAAGAGACCAGACATCACTTCACAATCCTCGGCAGTGCAGGCCAGCCCGACCCAAAGCAGTGTTTTGGCTGCCTCAGAGAAGTATGTGTCTCCACATACTTAGGTAAGCCACAAACTGGTTTGAACAGTGTATTCTGTTGAGGCATACGTACATAGACGACCAGTTGTGCCATGCTGTGTCCTGACATGTAGCTCTTCATACTGAGATCAGTGACATTTTGGCCATAGGGAATTACCCTGACACTAACTGAAACTCTATAAGACATTATGTCAATCTATTTTTGCTTAGTAGTCAAATACACCAAATACTGTATGCACGGGAATAAAGTTAAGTTGTTTACGTAGTACTGTCTGGGCCAGAATGTAACTCCCTGTCTTTTTTAAAGCAGAGTTGTTTATACAGGATATGAGTTGAAAGTGATTTGAGGACACTGCTGAAGCTGAGGTAATGAGCTTGATCAGAGAGCAGAGACTTGTCATGCACTCATCTGAAACCACAATCCTTGAAAATCTAACACTGCATATAGATGATGTATCTAAGAGTATTTGAATCTAACACTTCATATAGATGATGTATCTAAGAGTATTTGAAACTAACACTTCGGGTAAAGTGGGGGATGAGGTCAATGTTTGATACAGATGTAACATTTTCAGAGAAGGTTGAAATAACTTAATCAGTCTTAGCTACACACCATAAAAACAGGAAAGTGAACTTGAATTGTTTATACTGTACCTTATACAGTACACACCACTGCTGATTTTGTCCAATAGGTGTCATTCAGGACAGGGACACACAAATACAAAGTCACCGACGCTAGCAGTGAGACAGCAGATGAGTGTACATGGGACCTATGGACCAGCATACTCCTTCATACACACACACACACGCACGCACGCACAAACACGCACACAGACACACACACAAACACAGACAATGCCGTCCCCATGGGAGAGTTCAGCACTCTGTTGTCTGCTTACTGCCATTAAAAATACCTGGAAACTGTCAAACGCAAATGCCTCGTCCCATAGGGGTAGCTCTGCTAAAGGTATTTACACACCTGCGTATCTATCCACACCACTCATCCAGGCACATGTTGGTGGCATTCAGTTTGAAGAGAGAGATCCTAACGGCCATTTTTGTCATTCCTACTGTCATTTTTAATTCCACCAACATGCTAGAACAATATAGAACTTTCATTTTGAGGAATACCAACATTCTACAACATTCAATAACATTTTTAGCCCACCAACATTCTAATTTGCAAGATAGTGGATAAAATGGCTGGATTAAAATGACTAGTGCCCCCACCACATTATTCTAAGCCTCCAGGGACCCTCACCTGCCAATGGGACAGGATCACATCACATCTGGACAGCATTAGCCTCCATTTCCCCCTATGACTGGCAAATAGCCACATCCATCTGTATCCTCTGACAGCCTGTATGAGCCCCAGACCCCACCACATAGTACAATGTAACCTGCATTTCTAGGGGCCCTTAAGACCACACACACACTTACAGCAATGCATGAAATAACATGATCCAGCTGACAGGCTGTGCAGTGACCTACTGATCAACGTTAAGTTTACAGTCAAAGAGAACAGTATTGAAATATTTCAAATCCATCTAGGATTTGATATGAAGTTAGAAATTGACAACGGAACAAGATGACTTCTCGCCTTTGTGTCCTCAAATTGTATTTCAACAAGAAGGTTCAGTTGTCCCTTACACAGCACTCTACTACTGTGGATTTAAACAAGAAGGCTCAGTTGGCCCTTACACAGCACTCTACTACTGTGGATTTAAACAAGAAGGTTCAGTTGGCCCTAACACAGCTCTCTACTACTGTGGATTTAAACAAGAAGGTTCAGCTGGCCCTTACTCTGCTCTCTACTACTGTGGATTTAAACAAGAAAGCTCAGTTGGCCCTTACACAGCTCTCTACTACTGTGGATTTAAACAAGAAGGTTCAGCTGGCCCTTACTCTGCTCTCTACTACAGTGGATTTAAACAAGAAGGTTCAGCTGGCCCTTACTCTGTTCTCTACTACAGTGGATTTAAACATGTTGTTTTAATACAAGAATGCTCAGTTGTCCAATACACAGCACTCTACTACTGTGGATTTAAACAAGAAGGCTCAATTGGCCCTTACTCTGTTCTCTACTACTGTTTATATAAACATGTCGTTTTATTACAAGAAGGCTCAGTTGGCCCTTACACAGCACTCTACTACTGTGGATTTAAACAAGAAGGCTCAATTGGCCCTTACTCTGTTCTCTACTACTGTTTATATAAACATGTCGTTTTATTACAAGAAGGCTCAGTTGGCCCTTACACAGCACTCTACTACTGTGGATGTAAACAAGAAGGCTCAGTTGGCCCTTACTCTGCTCTCTACTACTGTGGATTTAAACAAGAAGGCTCAGTTGGCCCTTACTCTGTTCTCTACTACTGTTTATATAAACATGTCGTTTTATTACAAGAAGGCTCAGTTGGCCCTTACATAGCTTTCAACTACTGTGGATTTGTGGAGAAGTTAGCATGTCTTGGGGGTATGATCTTTGACCCTCTGTAACTTTCTCACTCATCATTATTCACAATTAATTCAAGATTATTCATAATCATGGTAGCATTCACGTTCAAGTAAAAGTGTTACAAAATATATTATATTCTTATTTACAATAAAAGTGACTCCAAAATGACACAATACATTATTTATCATTCATTTCTATTGGGCACAAAATAATCTGAAACAACCAAAACAAACAGCAAATGCATCCAACATATTTTTACAGTAACAAGCTTAATGTAGCCATTGCGTGCTATGAATATAGGACCAAATACTTTTGTACATAAACTTTTTACTACTTTTATATACAAGTGAATTTATCCCAATACTTTTGGTTCCCTAAAATGGGGGTTTATGTACAAAAAGTGCCAACATTTCTAACAGTCTGCACTTTAACCTCATAGTCATTGTATCATTTCAAATCCAAAGTGCCAAAACAACAACAAATGTGTCTCTGTCCCAATACTTTTAGAGCTCACTGTATATGCAGTTGAAGTCGGAAGTTTACATACACTTAGGTTGGACTCATTAAAACTCGTTTTTCAACCACTCCACAAATTTCTTCTTAATAAATTATATTTTTGGCAAGTCGGTTAGGACATCTACTTTGTGCATGACACAAGTCATTTTTCCAACAATTGTTTACAGACAGATTATTTCACTTATAATTCACTGTATCACAATTCCAGTGGGTCAGAAGTTTACACTAAGTTGACTGTGCCTTGAAACAGCTTGGAAAATTCCAGGATATGATGTCATGGCTTTAGAAGCTTCTGATTGCCTAATTGACATAATTTGAGTCAATTGGAGGTGTACCTGTGGATGTATTTCAAGGCCTACCTTCAAACTCAGGGCCTCTTTGCTTGACGTCATGGGAAAATCAAAGGGAATCAGCCAAGACCTCAGAAAAATAATTGTAGACCTCCACAAGTCTGGTTCATCCTTGGGAGCAATTTCCAAATGCCTGAAGATGCCACGTTCATCTGTACAAACAATTGTATGCACGTATAAACACCATGGGACCACGCAGCCGTCATACCGCTCACGAAGGAGACGCGTTCTGTCTCCTAGAGAGGAACGTACTTTGGTGCGAAAAGTGCAAATCAATCCCAGAACAACAGCAAAGGACCTTGTGAAGATGCTGGAGGAAACATGTACAAAAGTATCTATATCCACAGTGAAACGAGTCCTATATTGACATAACCAGAAAGGCAGCTCAGCAAGGAAGAAGCCACTGCTCCAAAACTGCCATAAAAAAGCCAGACTATGGTTTGCAACTGCACATGGGGACAAATATTGTCCTTTTTGTAGAAAAGGGGGAGGCTTGCAAGCCGAAGAACACCATCCCAACCGTGAAGCACGGGGGTGGCAGCATCATGTTGTGGGGGTGCTTTGCTGCAGGAGGGACTGGTGCACTTCACAAAATAGATGGTATCATGAGGTAACACAATTATGTGTATATATTGAAGCAACATGTCAAGACATCAGTCAGGAAGTTAAAGCTTGGTCGCAAATGGGTCTTCGAAATAGACAATGACCCCAAGCATACTTCCAAGATTGTGGCAAAATGGCATAAGGACAACAAAGTTAAGGTATTGAAGTGGCCATCACAAAGCCCTGACCTCAATCCTATAGAAAATTTGTGGGCAGAACTGAAAAAGTGTGTGCGAGCAAGGAGGCCTGCAAACCTGACTCAGTTACACCAGCTCTGTCAGGAGGAATGGGCCACAATTCACCTCATTTATTGTGGGAAGCTTGTGGAAGGCTACCCGAAATGTTTGACCCAAGTTAAACAATTTAAAGGCAATTCTACCAAATACTAATTGAGTGCATGTAGACTTCTGACCCATGGGGAATGTGATGAAAGAAATTAAATCTGAAATACATCATTCTCTCTACTATTATTCTGACATTTCACATTCTTCAAATAAAGCAGTGATCCAAACTGACATAAGACAGGGAATTTTTTACCAGGATTAAATGTCAGGAATTGTGAAAACCTGAGTTTAAATGTATTTGGCTAAGGTGTATGTAAACTTCTGACTTCAACTGTATATCCACATTCTATTCTTTATCTGCTTGGTGAACTATACACATCCCTAGACCCTCATAATAGTATTCAATGCATTCAAGACTAGATAGCTTGCATTTTCAGAGTTGCTTCTGCTAGACATGTACTGTGTCTCTGCCTCATCCTATCGCTACTCAGAGACAAGCTGTGGTAGGGAATGTTAGTAAACACCACCTCTGATTCCTGTCCAGTATTGTTGTCTGTCCTGTGAGAGAGATTACCGTGAAACACATCAACCCATGTGTCGAACAGCTGCAATGCAGGCCCTGAAACTATTTCATTTGTTCCTCCCGCCCTCTGCAGGGATTTAGAACTATGTCTACGTCCCAAACGGAACCCTATTTCCTATATAGTGCACTACTGTTGACCAGGGCTCGTAGGACTGTGGTCAAAAGTAGTGCACTATGTAGAGCATAAGGTGCCGTTTGTGGCACAGTAACCTGGACCTGATCTCAGAAGGGTTGTTTTACTGTGAAGAAATGCGTTATGTAACTATTTCTCTGCTCTGTTCTTTCTCCCTGTACAGTCACACAGGCCTAAGAGACAAGATGACGAGTCCAGCTTTTGAATAGGCCGTCACAGGAGTTTGGTTGATGTTAGAAAAATAGTTTTAATTATACTCTAACTAGTAGCCTACAACTCATAGACCCAAGGTGCTGCAGAATGTGTTTTCCAAATACATTTTTTTTGACATTCTGACATACAGATGTAGGATCTAAATTTGATCACCCTGTTGTAGGAGAAATTTGAGGACATTTAAGGTTTGAAAAGGCTTGATTTTCCCTTACAAAAAAAATGTAGCAACCCCTACAAACATGTCTGTTATTTATAATCCACATAATAATTCACATTTCCTGTTGCTGCAGGATTATTTCCCTGCTGTAGCAAACTGGCTCAAATTAAAATCCTACATCTGCAAGTAGCCTGTCTCTTTACTCATTTTTATTTGCTTTTTGGTTTCTAGAAGTTTCTCTGAAATGGTTAGCCCCCATGGACACTTCTGTTTATTTATGGATAAACTGGTTTGTGATACATTATATTTTCTTTCTCTGTGGAAGCCATCGAAGAAGAGGAGACCAGCATGATTGCAGTCCTTATTCCATAGATGCCATAATACTGTAGGCTATAGAATCACGTGGTTTGGGATTCTCTCTGTACGTGTCCCACTAAATTTAACATTTTAGTCATTTAGCAGACACTCTTGTCCAAAGCCACTTATAGGAGCAATTGGGGTTAACCCACTGGGCACAGACGTCAGTTCAACATCTGATTTACATTTGGTTAAGTTGTCAACTAACGGGAATTCAACGTGAGATCAACAACAAATGTCATCATGTCATTGGATTTAGGTTCAAAGTCGGTTCAAAAAGATTAAGTGCCCTTACGTTGACAATGTTTTGCAAATCCAATCAGTTTCCACATTGATTTTTGGGGATGAAATGACATGGAAACAACATTGATTCAATCATTTTTTTTCCCAAGGACACATTGATAGATTTTTTACCTAGTCGGCATGAGGATTAGAACCAGCAACTTTTTGGTTACTGGCCCAGCGCTCTTAACTGCTAGGCTACCTGCCGTCTTCTACGTAGTAATGTATATGAAATACATACTGTATTGCAGAGCTTAGGATAAGTTGTTGGATTTGTTGCAAAAAGGAAACATCAGGTCAAGAAAGACCACACGTGCATGCACACACATACCTACCTCGCGCACACACACACACACTTCATGTGGAAAGTGGGTCCACATGCTGTCCACAGCAGGTTGTTATGGGTGGTCCTTTCAGATCACAACCTATCAGAGCTGGGCTGATTGCTTACTCCTGTAGATTAAAGAACAGATACCTCTGTTGAGGTTGTTTTCCTCTCTGACTTAAGGCCATGGTTTCATTGTTCCTGGGAATGCATATTGTTGTCACGACTTCCACTGAAGGTAGCTCTTCTTCCTGTTCGGGCGACGCTCGGCGGTCGTCGTCACCGGTCTACTAGCTGCCACCGAAGGTAGCTCTTCTTCCTGTTCGGGTGGCGCTCGGTGGTCGTCGTCACCGGTCTACTAGCTGCCACCGAAGGTAGCTTTTCTTCCTGTTCGGGTGGCGCTCGGTGGTCGTCGTCACCGGTCTACTAGCTGCCACCGATTCCTTTTTCTTTTCTGTTGGTTTTGTCTTGATTGTTTTCACCTGTATGTTATTTGTTGTTAATTAAGGGGCTGTTTAAACTCCCAGGTCCCGCATGCTTTTGTGCGGGTTTATCCTTTATGTCAGTGGTGTATTATTGTTTTGCTCTTATGTGTTTGTTGTCCGTTATTTCCCCTGGTTGGGGGACTTTTGTCATTTTGCCTGGTTGTTGTCTGGACCCAGCTGAATAAAACGTATTCATTGGAAGCACTGCTCTCTGCACCTGACTCCACACCCACCACTCCTAGCGATCCGTTACAATTGTCCATATTTCAAAAGTTGTTTTGACACTGTTCAACCAACATTGACTTTCGTTACCCAAATACTGCGGTGCATATTTTACCAATATATTTAATTTTTTTGCTATGAGAGACTTCTGTTGGCTTTTTGTCAGGTTTCATATTTATTTTTCCCATGGGTATTGTTAGTCTTCATGAAAAGCTCTTCAGCATATACAGTAAATCCAATCTATTACACTACTTCAACAAATATCATGACCATTTAATGACCTGTCTTTTGAACTACTCTAATGGCCTCTTAAGTACTGTGAATGTGCCACTCCATCTTATTCATCTGCTTTTTCCATCTAGCAGCAGCAACAGCAGTAGAAATGTACTTCAGGCCTCTAGACTTCCAGTTGTTCTCTCCCAATGTTGTGTCTGGCTCTCCAGACGGTATCACTAACCTCTGAATGTAAGACCACTGTGCTTTTTCCCCAGTCCCTACAGTTTTATAAGGACTTAACCCAGTAATCATGGTCAGTGTATTTGTTTTAACGTGAGGCCCTGACTGTTTTCACTCAGTATAACCCAGCTGATGTCCTCAGTTCTTTCTCTTTCCCAACATAAAGGCAGATCTCAAACAGTTTACATACAGACGTAGGGGCTTATTTTGATCACTCGGTTGCAGGAGAACTTTCCTGCTATCCAGGAAATGCAAAACTTCTGCATCTGCATTTCCTCCTTTTCCTCTACTTTGTGACACCTGCTGATGTAAAAGGGGCTTTATAAATACATGTGATTGATTGATTGTTTAAAAAGGCTTTGTTTGTAATTACCAGAAAAAATAATTAACCCCTACAAAAATGTCCACTAATTATCCATATAATCCACATAACTCACATTTCCTGTTGTTGCAGGATTATTTTCCTGCTGAAGAAAACTGGCTCAAATTAAGATCCTACATCTGTACTAGTTCGCATTGAGTAATGAGTACAAAGAAACAATCAGACCAGAAGTTAACAGGAACATCTCTGCCTGGTCTGGTTTTATTAGACTCAGACTGGAAGATTTAGGATCAACTCACCTTCCCCTAATCCTAACCTTAACCATTAGATGGAAAAAGTATCTCTGACCTCAGAACAGTGTCTGGTTGCAACTTAACACTTTTCTTTTAATTAGAGACAATAACGGTGTTTAACCACAATGCAGCACATTAAAGCCTTTAATGGTCGTTGTACAGGCATCAGCTTGGTTCTCCTCCACGGCATCTTTGTCATCATTAACTTCACAGGCTGATACATTTTTTAATTACTCCCCAAATTCCCACATCTCTCAGGAATACGTTCCTGCATGGGCACGCCTGGCACTTATACCCTCAGAGCTGCTCCTGATTGAAAGCACTTTTGCGCTGCCTGCCTGCTAGCCCACCTGCTAGCCCTGCAATAATCCCCTATACTTAGCCACCTAACTGCAGTACTCTGTCCTACAGTTACGGAATATGGCCCTATAAATGGGTTTCACAAAACAGAGAGATAAATAGAGATATAGATATGGATTGAGAGAGAGAGAGAAAGGGAAATAGAGGGAAAGAGAGAGAGAGAAAAAGAGAGAGAGAGAGGGAGAGAGAGAAAGAGAGCGAGAGAGCGGGAGCGGGAGAGAGAGAGAGAGCAGGAGAGAGAGAGGGAGACAGAGAGAGAGAGACTTACAGGAAGAGAGACAGAAAGGGTTGGATGGGTGCTGGGATCATTTGTACACTACAGTGCCTCTTCTCCATGATCAGAATGGACTCATTAGTGTAGCGGCAGTTAAGTTGTTTTCTACTCAGCTGTTTTGAGCAAACATGGTTATTAAGACTGCTCTACATAACATTATAGATTAACTCTACATAAGCTTACTGTAAAAGCTGAATGAAAACAACATCTTGCAGAGATTGGAAAGACACTAAAGTTCACCCAGGAGTTACCGCAAGGATACTTCCCTCCTGTTTTACTGAATTCAGTGCCACCCTTGTCATCAGCGCCTCAGGGGGGTTGACAATATTGATTTGATGTTTTCCAAAGAGGACTGTGAGAACAGGGGAAGCTGATAGGACATGGTTGCGCCTTTCAACAACTGTCTTTTCTCTGTGGGATAAACAGCCAGAGAGGGAGCAGTCAGATCTCTTCCTTCATTATAGCAGCCTTCA
Organism: Oncorhynchus mykiss; assembly: GCF_013265735.2. NCBI lineage: Eukaryota > Metazoa > Chordata > Actinopteri > Salmoniformes > Salmonidae > Oncorhynchus > Oncorhynchus mykiss. The sequence continues at coordinate 48,617,777 of NC_048587.1, read as the reverse complement.
GTTATTTGAAAGGGACAAGTTGTCAAGTTCTGCATGATGTGCCATGGCCCCTTCTTTCCCTTATAACAGGGCTGTGTGTGTGTGTGTGTGTGTGTGTGTGTGTGTGTGTGTGTGTGTGTGTGTGTGTGTGTGTGTGTGTGTGTGTGTGTGTGTGTGTGTGTGTGTGTGTGTGTGTGTGTGTGTGTATGTGTGTGTGCGTGTGTGTGACATTCCATCCAGGTGAGTCAATAGGCCAGTTTCAAGAGCATCTCTTCAGCAGATAGCCCATGCACTGTATCGCCTGTAGTCCTGTACCAGCTCACTATCCGTCACCCTCTTCAAAACACTAAAATTGAGAAGTGTTGCTCATACAGTTTCACCAGAGACAGTGAGGTGCTAAACCAGGTCTATCCAACCCTGTTCCTGGAGAGCACCTGATTCTAATAATTAGCTGGTTGATTAACTGAATCAGGTTAGTTACAACTGGGATTGAAAACCTACAGGAGGCTAGTTATACAGCAATATAGTTGGAGAGACAAGTGCTAAACCATTATGGAATGCTTTTAAAACATTGAACAAAGCTATTACTCTGAAATGTTTTCTATTTTTGTTTCATAAAAGTAACTGTTTGGTAGTCAGCCACCTCTTTCTCTGTGACAGACAGGACATCAGTGCCAAAACCCTGATCCATACTTCCCAACAATACGTCAGCTTCTATGAAATAGGATTTTGGCTCCTCATGACACGACAAGCGATAACGTTTATATTTCCGGATCCCTCTTTGAAGAGACAGGACAGGTCGTCATAGGGACTTACCCAGGATGACAGACCATAATCTGCTGCCAAGCTTTGTACAGTTGTCTCCTTCCCACAGCTAGAACCTTACAAAGGTGGGTAGGAATTCAACACGGGAATTCAACATTAATTTGAGTATTATTTATCCATTTATCAGTTTGACCAGAAGTAGAGATGCAATGAACAGAGAAGCAAATTCTGTTGTTTTTAACATCCTAAACAGCTTTGAAAGTACTCAGAGACAGGGAGCTACTGTAAATCCTTTATTTTAGAGCACATTGACAGGCCCCTGGGTAAAAGTAACAGAAGGTCAATAGATATTGTCATTGGGTTTGGATTTATTTTCCTTATAGATGTGCTGTCATGCCACTGGTCAAAGTCATCAATACCTGCCAACATTGAATCCTAAATCCATCAATATTTCATTGACTGTAAACACTATATAACAAAAATCCCTGCACTGGACTGTACTACACCTATCAGTTGTTCTGCTGTTAATACAAGAATTCAGTCTGTCACCTCAGACTGCATGTCATCAGAGGCTTCTTTCCACTCTGCTAACATAGTAAACACAACAACAGCAACATCACCACAGTCTGCCACAGATAGCAGATGTGCTGATGATTCTAGTGGGCAAAACTATAAACAAAATGTTTCATACAGCTGAGTTACAGAATACACTAAACATCCCTGTCTCATCTTCTAGCTGAACAAGATGTATGACAGTTAGCTGATGGAGAGATAACTGAGTCTGAAAGGAAGGATTCAAGTGAGCTGAACAGGGCTCTTCATCAGATCACTGAGCTGGGTTTCTACAAGTCTAATTATATGAGCTGAACAGGGCTCTTCATCAGATCACTGAGCTGGGTTTCTACAAGTCTAATTATATGAGCTGAACAGGGCTCTTCATCAGATCACTGAGCTGGGTTTCCATGAGTCTAATTATATGAGCTGAACAGGGCTCTTCATCAGATCACTGAGCTGGGTTTCTACAAGTCTAATTATATGAGCTGAACAGGGCTCTTCATCAGATCACTGAGCTGGGTTTCTACAAGTCTAATTATATGAGCTGAACAGGGCTCTTCATCAGATCACTGAGCTGGGTTTCTACAAGTCTAATTATATGAGCTGAACAGGGCTCTTCATCAGATCACTGAGCTGGGTTTCTACAAGTCTAATTATATGAGCTGAACAGGGCTCTTCATCAGATCACTGAGCTGGGTTTCTACAAGTCTAATTATATGAGCTGAACAGGGCTCTTCATCAGATCACTGAGCTGGGTTTCTACAAGTCTAATTATATGAGCTGAACAGGGCTCTTCATCAGATCACTGAGCTGGGTTTCTACGAGTCTAATTATACGAGCTGAACAGGGCTCTTCATCAGATCACTGAGCTGGGTTTCCATGAGTCTAATTATATGAGCTGAACAGGGCTCTTCATCAGATCACTGAGCTGGGTTTCTACAAGTCTAATTATATGAGCTGAACAGGGCTCTTCATCAGATCACTGAGCTGGGTTTCTACAAGTCTAATTATATGAGCTGAACAGGGCTCTTCATCAGATCACTGAGCTGGGTTTCTACAAGTCTAATTATATGAGCTGAACAGGGCTCTTCATCAGATCACTGAGCTGGGTTTCTACAAGTCTAATTATATGAGCTGAACAGGGCTCTTCATCAGATCACTGAGCTGGGTTTCTACAAGTCTAATTATATGAGCTGAACAGGGCTCTTCATCAGATCACTGAGCTGGGTTTCTACAAGTCTAATTATATGAGCTGAACAGGGCTCTTCATCAGATCACTGAGCTGGGTTTCTACAAGTCTAATTATATGAGCTGAACAGGGCTCTTCATCAGATCACTGAGCTGGGTTTCTACAAGTCTAATTATATGAGCTGAACAGGGCTCTTCATCAGATCACTGAGCTGGGTTTCTACAAGTCTAATTATATGAGCTGAACAGGGCTCTTCATCAGATCACTGAGCTGGGTTTCTACAAGTCTAATTATATGAGCTGAACAGGGCTCTTCATCAGATCACTGAGCTGGGTTTCTACAAGTCTAATTATACGAGCTGAACAGGGCTCTTCATCAGATCCCTGAGCTGGGTTTCCATGAGTCTAATTATATGAGCTGAACAGGGCTCTTCATCAGATCACTGAGCTGGGTTTCTGCAAGTCTAATTATATGAGCTGAACAGGGCTCTTCATCAGATCACTGAGCTGGGTTTCTACAAGTCTAATTATATGAGCTGAACAGGGCTCTTCATCAGATCACTGAGCTGGGTTTCTACAAGTCTAATTATATGAGCTGAACAGGGCTCTTCATCAGATCACTGAGCTGGGTTTCTACAAGTCTAATTATATGAGCTGAACAGGGCTCTTCATCAGATCACTGAGCTGGGTTTCTACAAGTCTAATTATATGAGCTGAACAGGGCTCTTCATCAGATCACTGAGCTGGGTTTCTACAAGTCTAATTATATGAGCTGAACAGGGCTCTTCATCAGATCACTGAGCTGGGTTTCTACAAGTCTAATTATATGAGCTGAACAGGGCTCTTCATCAGATCACTGAGCTGGGTTTCTACAAGTCTAATTATATGAGCTGAACAGGGCTCTTCATCAGATCACTGAGCTGGGTTTCTACAAGTCTAATTATATGAGCTGAACAGGGCTCTTCATCAGATCACTGAGCTGGGTTTCTACAAGTCTAATTATACGAGCTGAACAGGGCTCTTCATCAGATCACTGAGCTGGGTTTCTACAAGTCTAATTATATGAGCTGAACAGGGCTCTTCATCAGATCACTGAGCTGGGTTTCTACAAGTCTAATTATATGAGCTGAACAGGGCTCTTCATCAGATCACTGAGCTGGGTTTCTACAAGTCTAATTATATGAGCTGAACAGGGCTCTTCATCAGATCACTGAGCTGGGTTTCTACAAGTCTAATTATATGAGCTGAACAGGGCTCTTCATCAGATCACTGAGCTGGGTTTCTACAAGTCTAATTATATGAGCTGAACAGGGCTCTTCATCAGATCACTGAGCTGGGTTTCTACAAGTCTAATTATATGAGCTGAACAGGGCTCTTCATCAGATCACTGAGCTGGGTTTCTACAAGTCTAATTATATGAGCTGAACAGGGCTCTTCATCAGATCACTGAGCTGGGTTTCTACAAGTCTAATTATATGAGCTGAACAGGGCTCTTCATCAGATCACTGAGCTGGGTTTCTACAAGTCTAATTATATGAGCTGAACAGGGCTCTTCATCAGATCACTGAGCTGGGTTTCTACAAGTCTAATTATATGAGCTGAACAGGGCTCTTCATCAGATCACTGAGCTGGGTTTCCATGAGTCTAATTACACTAAACAAAAAAAGAAACGCAACATGTAAAGTGTTGGTCCCATGTTTCATGACCTGAAATAAAAAATCCCAGAAATGTCTTCCATATGCACAAAAAGCTTATTTCTCTCAAATATTGGGCCCAAATCTGTTACATCCCTGTTAGTGAGCATTTCTCCTTTGCCAAGATAATCCATCCACCTAACAGGTGTGGCATATCAAGAAGCTGATTAAACAGCATGACTATTACACAGGTGCATCTTGTGCTGGGGACAATAAAAGGCCACTCTAAAATGTGCAGTTTTGTCACACAACACATTGTCACAGATGTTTCAAGGGAACGTGCAATTGGTATGCTGGTATGCTGACTGCATGAACGGCCAGTGCTTTCTCCTTTCCACCAATTTCCCCCAGTGCAGTTGTCAGAGAATACCATAAGCTACCTCCAGCGTAATTTTAGAGAATTTGGCAGTATGTCCAACCGGCCTCACAACTACAGACCACGTGTAACCACGCCAGCCCTGGACATTCACACCCGGGTTTTTCACTGAGCCCGTCCTTGTTCAGTATATATGAACTGAAGCCAGGTTAGCACTACAGCAGCCCTCCAATATAACACAGTAGAGTTGACTAGGGACTGTTGGGCTGCAGTCAGTAACAAGGGAATACAGATTGAACAGGGAAAGGCTGAGATGGAGCAAGGACAGGCTCAGGTTGAACAAGGACAGGCTCAGGTTGAACAAGGATAGGCTCAGGTTGAACAAGGACAGGCTCAGATTGAACAAGGACAGGCTCAGGTTGAACAAGGACAGGCTCAGATTGAACAAGGACAGGCTCAGATTGAACAAGGACAGGCTCAGGTTGAACAAGGACAGGCTCAGATTGAACAAGGACAGGCTCGGGGTGAACAAGGACATGCTCAGATTGAACAAGGACAAGCTCAGATTGAACAAGGACAGGCTTAGATTGAACAAGGACTGGCTCAGGTTGAACAAAGACAGGCTCAGATTGAACAAGGACGGGCTCCGATTGAACAAGGACAGGCTCATGTTGAACAAGGACAGGCTAAGATTGAACAAGGACAGGCTCAGGTTGAACAAGGACAGGCTCAGGTTGAACAAGGACAGGCTCAGATTGAACAAGGGCAGGCTCAGATTGAACAAGGACTGGCTCAGGATGAACAAGGACTGGCTCAGGTTGAACAGGGAAAGGCTGAGATGGAGCAAGGACAGGCTCAGATTGAACAAGGACAGGCTCTGGTTGAACAACGACAGGCTCCGGTTGAACAAGGACAGGCTCAGGATGAACAAGGACAGGCTCAGATTGAACAAGGATAGGCTCAGATTGAACAAGGACAGGCTCAAGTTGAACAAGGAGAGGCTCAGATTGAACAAGGACAGGCTTAGATTGAACAAGGACATGCTTAGATTGAACAAGGACAGGCTCAGATTGAACAAGGACAGGCTCAGGTTGAACAAGGACAGGCTCAGATTGAACAAGGACAGGCTCAGATTGAACAAGGACTGGCTCAGGTTGAACAGGGAAAGGCTGAGATGGAGCAAGGACAGGCTCAGGTTGAACAAGGACAGGCTCAGGTTGAACAGAGAAAGGCTGAGATGGAGCAAGGACAGGCTCAGGTTGAACAAGGACAGGCTCAGGTTGAACAAGGACAGGCTCAGATTGAACAAGGACAGGCTCGTGTTAAACAAGGACATGCTCAGATTGAACAAGGACATGCTCAGATTGAACAAGGACAGGCTCAGATTGAACAAGGACAGGCTCAGATTGAACAAGGACTGGCTCAGGTTGAACAAGGACAGGCTCAGGTTGAACAGAGAAAGGCTGAGATGGAGCAAGGACAGGCTCAGGTTGAACAAGGACAGGCTCAGGTTGAACAGGGAAAGGCTGAGATGGAGCAAGGACAGGCTCAGGTTGAACAAGGACAGGCACAGGTTGAACAAGGATAGGCTCAGGTTGAACAAGGACAGGCTCAGGTTGAACAAGGATAGGCTCAGGTTGAACAAGGACAGGCCCAGATTGAACAAGGACAGGCTCAGGTTGAACAAGGACAGGCTCAGGTTGAACAAGGATAGGCTCAGATTGAACAAGGACAGGCTTAGATTGAACAAGGACAGGCTTAGATTGAACAAGGACAGGCTCAGTTTGAACAAGGAGAGAATCAGATTGAACAAGGACAGGCTCATATTGAACAAGGACAGGCTCATGTTGAACAAGGACAGGCTCAGATTGAACAAGGACAGGCTCGGGGTGACCAAGGACATGCTCAGATTGAACAAGGACAGGCTCTGGTTGAACAAGGACAGGCTCAGGTTGAACAAGGACAGGCTCAGGATGAACAAGGACAGCTTCAGATTGAACAAGGATATGCTCAGGTTGAACAAGGACAGGCTCAGATTGAACAAGGAGAGAATCAGATTGAACAAGGACAGGCTCATATTGAACAAGGACAGGCTCATGTTGAACAAGGACAGGCAAAGATTGAACAAGGACAGGCTCAGGTTGAACAAGGACAGGCTCAGGTTGAACAAGGACATCCTCAGATTGAACAAGGACAGGCTCAGATTGAACAAGGACAGGCTCAGATTGAACAAGGACTGGCTCAGGTTGAACAAGGACAGGCTCAGATTGAACAAGGACGGGCTCAGATTGAACAAGGACAGGCTCAGGTTTAACAACGGTATGCTCAGATTGAACAAGGACAGGCTCAGGTTGAACAAGGACAGGCTCAGATTGAACAAGGGCAGGCTCAGATTGAACAAGGACATCCTCAGATTGAACAAGGACAGGCTCAGATTGAACAAGGACAGGCTCAGATTGAACAAGGACGGGCTCAGATTGAACAAGGACAGGCTCAGGTTTAACAAGGACAGGCTCAGATTGAACAATGGCAGACTCAGATTGAACAAGGACAGGCTCTGGTTGAACAACGACAGGCTCCGGTTGAACAAGGACAGGCTCAGGATGAACGAGGACATGCTCAGATTGAACAAGGATAGGCTCAGATTGAACAAGGACAGGCTATGGTTGAACAAGGACAGGCTCAGGTTGAACAAGGATAGGCTCAGATTGAACAAGGACAGGCTCAGGTTGAACAAGGACAGGCTCCGGATGAACAAGGACAGGCTCAGATTGAACAAGGATAGGCTCAGGTTGAACAAGGACAGGCTCAGGTTGAACAAGGACATCCTCAGATTGAACAAGGACAGGCTCAGATTGAACAAGGACAGGCTTAGATTGAACAAGGACATGCTCAGATTGAACAAGGACGGGCTCAGGTTGAACAAGGACAGGCTCAGATTGAACAAGGACTGGCTCAGGTTGAACAAGGACAGGCTCAGATTGAACAAGGACAGGCTCAGGTTGAACAAGGACAGGCTCAGATTGAACAAGGGCAGGCTCAGGTTGAACAAGGACAGACTCAGATTGAACAAGGGCAGGCTCAGGTTGAACAAGGACAGGCTCAGATTGAACAAGGGCAGGCTCAGATTGAACAAGGACAGGCTCAGGTTGAACAACGACAGGTTCCGGTTGAACAAGGACAGGCTCCGGATGAACAAGGACAGGCTCAGATTGAACAAGGATAGGCTCAGATTGAACAAGGACAGGCTCAGGTTGAACAAGGAGAGGCTCAGATTGAACAAGGACAGGCTTAGATTGAACAAGGACAGGCTTAGATTGAACAAGGACATGCTCAGATTGAACAAGGACAGGCTCAGGTTGAACAAGGACAGGCTCAGATTGAACAAGGACTGGCTCAGGTTGAACAAGGACAGGCTCAGATTGAACAAGGACAGGCTCAGGTTGAACAAGGACAGGCTCAGATTGAACAAGGGCAGGCTCAGGTTGAACAAGGACAGGCTCAGATTGAACAAGGGCAGGCTCAGGTTGAACAAGGACAGGCTCTGGTTGAACAACGACAGGCTCCGGTTTAACAAGGACAGGCTCCGGATGAACAAGGACAGGCTCAGATTGAACAAGGATAGGCTCAGATTGAACAAGGACAGGCTCAAGTTGAACAAGGAGAGGCTCAGATTGAACAAGGACAGGCTTAGATTGAACAAGGACATGCTTAGATTGAACAAGGACAGGCTCAGATTGAACAAGGACAGGCTCAGGTTGAACAAGGACAGGCTCAGATTGAACAAGGACAGGCTCAGATTGAACAAGGACTGGCTCAGGTTGAACAGGGAAAGGCTGAGATGGAGCAAGGACAGGCTCAGGTTGAACAAGGACAGGCTCAGGTTGAACAGAGAAAGGCTGAGATGGAGCAAGGACAGGCTCAGGTTGAACAAGGACAGGCTCAGGTTGAACAAGGACAGGCTCAGATTGAACAAGGACAGGCTCGTGTTAAACAAGGACATGCTCAGATTGAACAAGGACATGCTCAGATTGAACAAGGACAGGCTCAGATTGAACAAGGACAGGCTCAGATTGAACAAGGACTGGCTCAGGTTGAACAAGGACAGGCTCAGGTTGAACAGAGAAAGGCTGAGATGGAGCAAGGACAGGCTCAGGTTGAACAAGGACAGGCTCAGGTTGAACAGGGAAAGGATGAGATGGAGCAAGGACAGGCTCAGGTTGAACAAGGACAGGCACAGGTTGAACAAGGATAGGCTCAGGTTGAACAAGGACAGGCTCAGGTTGAACAAGGATAGGCTCAGGTTGAACAGGGAAAGGCTGAGATGGAGCAAGGACAGGCTCAGGTTGAACAAGGACAGGCACAGGTTGAACAAGGATAGGCTCAGGTTGAACAAGGACAGGCTCAGGTTGAACAAGGATAGGCTCAGGTTGAACAAGGACAGGCCCAGATTGAACAAGGACAGGCTCAGGTTGAACAAGGACAGGCTCAGGTTGAACAAGGAGAGGCTCAGATTGAACAAGGACAGGCTCAGGTTGAACAAGGACAGGCTCAGGTTGAACAGGGAAAGGCTGAGATGGAGCAAGGACAGGCTCAGGTTGAACAGGGACAGGCACAGGTTGAACAAGGATAGGCTCAGGTTGAACAAGGACAGGCTCAGGTTGAACAAGGATAGGCTCAGGTTGAACAAGGACAGGCCCAGATTGAACAAGGACAGGCTCAGGTTGAACAAGGACAGGCTCAGGTTGAACAAGGATAGGCTCAGATTGAACAAGGACAGGCTTAGATTGAACAAGGACAGGCTTAGATTGAACAAGGACAGGCTCAGTTTGAACAAGGAGATAATCAGATTGAACAAGGACAGGCTCATATTGAACAAGGACAGGCTCATGTTGAACAAGGACAGGCTCAGATTGAACAAGGACAGGCTCGGGGTGACCAAGGACATGCTCAGATTGAACAAGGACAGGCTCTGGTTGAACAAGGACAGGCTCAGGTTGAACAAGGACAGGCTCAGGATGAACAAGGACAGCTTCAGATTGAACAAGGATATGCTCAGGTTGAACAAGGACAGGCTCAGATTGAACAAGGAGAGAATCAGATTGAACAAGGACAGGCTCATATTGAACAAGGACAGGCTCATGTTGAACAAGGACAGGCAAAGATTGAACAAGGACAGGCTCAGGTTGAACAAGGACAGGCTCAGGGTGAACAAGGACATCCTCAGATTGAACAAGGACAGGCTCAGATTGAACAAGGACAGGCTCAGATTGAACAAGGACTGGCTCAGGTTGAACAAGGACAGGCTCAGATTGAACAAGGACGGGCTCAGATTGAACAAGGACAGGCTCAGGTTTAACAACGGTATGCTCAGATTGAACAAGGACAGGCTCAGGTTGAACAAGGACAGGCTCAGATTGAACAAGGGCAGGCTCAGCTTGAACAAGGACATCCTCAGATTGAACAAGGACAGGCTCAGATTGAACAAGGACAGGCTCAGATTGAACAAGGACGGGCTCAGATTGAACAAGGACAGGCTCAGGTTTAACAAGGACAGGCTCAGATTGAACAAGGGCAGACTCAGATTGAACAAGGACAGGCTCTTGTTGAACAACGACAGGCTCCGGTTGAACAAGGACAGGCTCAGGATGAACGAGGACAGGCTCAGATTGAACAAGGATAGGCTCAGATTGAACAAGGACAGGCTATGGTTGAACAAGGACAGGCTCAGGTTGAACAAGGATAGGCTCAGATTGAACAAGGACAGGCTCAGGTTGAACAAGGACAGGCTCCGGATGAACAAGGACAGGCTCAGATTGAACAAGGATAGGCTCAGGTTGAACAAGGACAGGCTCAGGTTGAACAAGGACATCCTCAGATTGAACAAGGACAGGCTCAGATTGAACAAGGACAGGCTTAGATTGAACAAGGACATGCTCAGATTGAACAAGGACGGGCTCAGGTTGAACAAGGAGAGGCTCAGATTGAACAAGGACAGGCTCAGGTTGAACAAGGACAGGCTCAGGTTGAACAGGGAAAGGCTGAGATGGAGCAAGGACAGGCTCAGGTTGAACAGGGACAGGCACAGGTTGAACAAGGATAGGCTCAGGTTGAACAAGGACAGGCTCAGGTTGAACAAGGATAGGCTCAGGTTGAACAAGGACAGGCCCAGATTGAACAAGGACAGGCTCATGTTGAACAAGGACAGGCTCAGATTGAACAAGGACATGCTCGGGGTGACCAAGGACATGCTCAGATTGAACAAGGACAGGCTCTGGTTGAACAAGGACAGGCTCAGGTTGAACAAGGACAGGCTCAGGATGAACAAGGACAGCTTCAGATTGAACAAGGATATGCTCAGGTTGAACAAGGACAGGCTCAGATTGAACAAGGAGAGAATCAGATTGAACAAGGACAGGCTCATATTGAACAAGGACAGGCTCATGTTGAACAAGGACAGGCAAAGATTGAACAAGGACAGGCTCAGGTTGAACAAGGACAGGCTCAGGTTGAACAAGGACATCCTCAGATTGAACAAGGACAGGCTCAGATTGAACAAGGACAGGCTCAGATTGAACAAGGACTGGCTCAGGTTGAACAAGGACAGGCTCAGATTGAACAAGGACGGGCTCAGATTGAACAAGGACAGGCTCAGGTTTAACAACGGTATGCTCAGATTTAACAAGGACAGGCTCAGATTGAACAAGGGCAGACTCAGATTGAACAAGGACAGGCTCTGGTTGAACAACGACAGGCTCCGGTTGAACAAGGACAGGCTCAGGATGAACGAGGACAGGCTCAGATTGAACAAGGATAGGCTCAGATTGAACAAGGACAGGCTATGGTTGAACAAGGACAGGCTTAGATTGAACAAGGACAGGCTCAGTTTGAACAAGGAGAGAATCAGATTGAACAAGGACAGGCTCATATTGAACAAGGACAGGCTCATGTTGAACAAGGACAGGCTCAGATTGAACAAGGACAGGCTCGGGGTGACCAAGGACATGCTCAGATTGAACAAGGACAGGCTCTGGTTGAACAAGGACAGGCTCAGGTTGAACAAGGACAGGCTCAGGATGAACAAGGACAGCTTCAGATTGAACAAGGATATGCTCAGGTTGAACAAGGACAGGCTCAGATTGAACAAGGAGAGAATCAGATTGAACAAGGACAGGCTCATATTGAACAAGGACAGGCTCATGTTGAACAAGGACAGGCAAAGATTGAACAAGGACAGGCTCAGGTTGAACAAGGACAGGCTCAGGTTGAACAAGGACATCCTCAGATTGAACAAGGACAGGCTCAGATTGAACAAGGACAGGCTCAGATTGAACAAGGACTGGCTCAGGTTGAACAAGGACAGGCTCAGATTGAACAAGGACGGGCTCAGATTGAACAAGGACAGGCTCAGGTTTAACAACGGTATGCTCAGATTGAACAAGGACAGGCTCAGGTTGAACAAGGACAGGCTCAGATTGAACAAGGGCAGGCTCAGATTGAACAAGGACATCCTCAGATTGAACAAGGACAGGCTCAGATTGAACAAGGACAGGCTCAGATTGAACAAGGACGGGCTCAGATTGAACAAGGACAGGCTCAGGTTTAACAAGGACAGGCTCAGATTGAACAAGGGCAGACTCAGATTGAACAAGGACAGGCTCTGGTTGAACAACGACAGGCTCCGGTTGAACAAGGACAGGCTCAGGATGAACGAGGACAGGCTCAGATTGAACAAGGATAGGCTCAGATTGAACAAGGACAGGCTATGGTTGAACAAGGACAGGCTCAGGTTGAACAAGGATAGGCTCAGATTGAACAAGGACAGGCTCAGGTTGAACAAGGACAGGCTCCGGATGAACAAGGACAGGCTCAGATTGAACAAGGATAGGCTCAGGTTGAACAAGGACAGGCTCAGGTTGAACAAGGACATCCTCAGATTGAACAAGGACAGGCTCAGATTGAACAAGGACAGGCTTAGATTGAACAAGGACATGCTCAGATTGAACAAGGACGGGCTCAGGTTGAACAAGGACAGGCTCAGATTGAACAAGGACTGGCTCAGGTTGAACAAGGACAGGCTCAGATTGAACAAGGACAGGCTCAGGTTGAACAAGGACATGCTTAGATTGAACAAGGACAGGCTCAGATTGAACAAGGACATGCTCAGATTGAACAAGGACAGGCTCAGGTTGAACAAGGACAGGCTCAGATTGAACAAGGACTGGCTCAGGTTGAACAAGGACAGGCTCAGATTGAACAAGGACAGGCTCAGGTTGAACAAGGACAGCTTCAGATTGAACAAGGATATGCTCAGGTTGAACAAGGACAGGCTCAGATTGAACAAGGAGAGAATCAGATTGAACAAGGACAGGCTCATATTGAACAAGGACAGGCTCATGTTGAACAAGGACAGGCAAAGATTGAACAAGGACAGGCTCAGGTTGAACAAGGACAGGCTCAGGTTGAACAAGGACATCCTCAGATTGAACAAGGACAGGCTCAGATTGAACAAGGACAGGCTCAGATTGAACAAGGACTGGCTCAGGTTGAACAAGGACAGGCTCAGATTGAACAAGGACGGGCTCAGATTGAACAAGGACAGGCTCAGGTTTAACAACGGTATGCTCAGATTGAACAAGGACAGGCTCAGGTTGAACAAGGACAGGCTCAGATTGAACAAGGGCAGGCTCAGATTGAACAAGGACATCCTCAGATTGAACAAGGACAGGCTCAGATTGAACAAGGACAGGCTCAGATTGAACAAGGACGGGCTCAGATTGAACAAGGACAGGCTCAGGTTTAACAAGGACAGGCTCAGATTGAACAAGGGCAGACTCAGATTGAACAAGGACAGGCTCTGGTTGAACAACGACAGGCTCCGGTTGAACAAGGACAGGCTCAGGATGAACGAGGACAGGCTCAGATTGAACAAGGATAGGCTCAGATTGAACAAGGACAGGCTATGGTTGAACAAGGACAGGCTCAGGTTGAACAAGGATAGGCTCAGATTGAACAAGGACAGGCTCAGGTTGAACAAGGACAGGCTCCGGATGAACAAGGACAGGCTCAGATTGAACAAGGATAGGCTCAGGTTGAACAAGGACAGGCTCAGGTTGAACAAGGACATCCTCAGATTGAACAAGGACAGGCTCAGATTGAACAAGGACAGGCTTAGATTGAACAAGGACATGCTCAGATTGAACAAGGACGGGCTCAGGTTGAACAAGGACAGGCTCAGATTGAACAAGGACTGGCTCAGGTTGAACAAGGACAGGCTCAGATTGAACAAGGACAGGCTCAGGTTGAACAAGGACATGCTTAGATTGAACAAGGACAGGCTCAGATTGAACAAGGACATGCTCAGATTGAACAAGGACAGGCTCAGGTTGAACAAGGACAGGCTCAGATTGAACAAGGACTGGCTCAGGTTGAACAAGGACAGGCTCAGATTGAACAAGGACAGGCTCAGGTTGAACAAGGACAGGCTCAGATTGAACAAGGGCAGGCTCAGGTTGAACAAGGACAGGCTCAGATTGAACAAGGGCAGGCTCAGGTTGAACAAGGACAGGCTCTGGTTGAACAACGACAGGCTCCGGTTGAACAAGGACAGGCTCCGAATGAACAAGGACAGGCTCAGATTGAACAAGGATAGGCTCAGATTGAACAAGGACAGGCTCAAGTTGAACAAGGAGAGGCTCAGATTGAACAAGGACAGGCTTAGATTGAACAAGGACATGCTTAGATTGAACAAGGACAGGCTCAGATTGAACAAGGACAGGCTCAGGTTGAACAAGGACAGGCTCAGATTGAACAAGGACAGGCTCAGATTGAACAAGGACTGGCTCAGGTTGAACAGGGAAAGGCTGAGATGGAGCAAGGACAGGCTCAGGTTGAACAAGGACAGGCTCAGGTTGAACAGAGAAAGGCTGAGATGGAGCAAGGACAGGCTCAGGTTGAACAAGGACAGGCTCAGGTTGAACAAGGACAGGCTCAGATTGAACAAGGACAGGCTCGTGTTAAACAAGGACATGCTCAGATTGAACAAGGACATGCTCAGATTGAACAAGGACAGGCTCAGATTGAACAAGGACAGGCTCAGATTGAACAAGGACTGGCTCAGGTTGAACAGAGAAAGGCTGAGATGGAGCAAGGACAGGCTCAGGTTGAACAAGGACAGGCTCAGGTTGAACAGGGAAAGGCTGAGATGGAGCAAGAACAGGCTCAGGTTGAACAAGGACAGGCACAGGTTGAACAAGGATAGGCTCAGGTTGAACAAGGACAGGCTCAGGTTGAACAAGGATAGGCTCAGGTTGAACAAGGACAGGCCCAGATTGAACAAGGACAGGCTCAGGTTGAACAAGGACAGGCTCAGGTTGAACAAGGAGAGGCTCAGATTGAACAAGGACAGGCTTAGATTGAACAAGGACAGGCTTAGATTGAACAAGGACAGGCTCAGTTTGAACAAGGAGAGAATCAGATTGAACAAGGACAGGCTCATATTGAACAAGGACAGGCTCATGTTGAACAAGGACAGGCTCAGATTGAACAAGGACAGGCTCGGGGTGACCAAGGACATGCTCAGATTGAACAAGGACATGCTCAGATTGAACAAGGACAGGCTCAGGTTGAACAACGACAGGCTCAGGATGAACAAGGAAAGCTTCAGATTGAACAAGGATATGCTCAGGTTGAACAAGGACAGGCTCAGATTGAACAAGGAGAGAATCAGATTGAACAAGGACAGGCTCATATTGAACAAGGACAGACTCATGTTGAACAAGGACAGGCAAAGATTGAACAAGGACAGGCTCAGGTTGAACAAGGACAGGCTCAGGTTGAACAAGGACATGCTCAGATTGAACAAGGACAGGCTCAGGTTGAACAAGGACAGGCTCAGATTGAACAAGGACTGGCTCAGGTTGAACAAGGACAGGCTCAGATTGAACAAGGACAGGCTCAGGTTGAACAAGGACAGGCTCAGATTGAACAAGGGCAGGCTCAGGTTGAACAAGGACAGGCTCAGATTGAACAAGGGCAGGCTCAGGTTGAACAAGGACAGGCTCAGATTGAACAAGGATAGGCTCAGATTGAACAAGGACAGGCTCAAGTTGAACAAGGAGAGGCTCAGATTGAACAAGGACAGGCTTAGATTGAACAAGGACATGCTTAGATTGAACAAGGACAGGCTCAGATTGAACAAGGACAGGCTCAGGTTGAACAAGGACAGGCTCAGATTGAACAAGGACAGGCTCAGATTGAACAAGGACTGGCTCAGGTTGAACAGGGAAAGGCTGAGATGGAGCAAGGACAGGCTCAGGTTGAACAAGGACAGGCTCAGGTTGAACAGAGAAAGGCTGAGATGGAGCAAGGACAGGCTCAGGTTGAACAAGGACAGGCTCAGGTTGAACAAGGACAGGCTCAGATTGAACAAGGACAGGCTCGTGTTAAACAAGGACATGCTCAGATTGAACAAGGACATGCTCAGATTGAACAAGGACAGGCTCAGATTGAACAAGGACAGGCTCAGATTGAACAAGGACTGGCTCAGGTTGAACAGAGAAAGGCTGAGATGGAGCAAGGACAGGCTCAGGTTGAACAAGGACAGGCTCAGGTTGAACAGGGAAAGGCTGAGATGGAGCAAGAACAGGCTCAGGTTGAACAAGGACAGGCACAGGTTGAACAAGGATAGGCTCAGGTTGAACAAGGACAGGCTCAGGTTGAACAAGGATAGGCTCAGGTTGAACAAGGACAGGCCCAGATTGAACAAGGACAGGCTCAGGTTGAACAAGGACAGGCTCAGGTTGAACAAGGAGAGGCTCAGATTGAACAAGGACAGGCTTAGATTGAACAAGGACAGGCTTAGATTGAACAAGGACAGGCTCAGTTTGAACAAGGAGAGAATCAGATTGAACAAGGACAGGCTCATATTGAACAAGGACAGGCTCATGTTGAACAAGGACAGGCTCAGATTGAACAAGGACAGGCTCGGGGTGACCAAGGACATGCTCAGATTGAACAAGGACATGCTCAGATTGAACAAGGACAGGCTCAGGTTGAACAACGACAGGCTCAGGATGAACAAGGAAAGCTTCAGATTGAACAAGGATATGCTCAGGTTGAACAAGGACAGGCTCAGATTGAACAAGGAGAGAATCAGATTGAACAAGGACAGGCTCATATTGAACAAGGACAGACTCATGTTGAACAAGGACAGGCAAAGATTGAACAAGGACAGGCTCAGGTTGAACAAGGACAGGCTCAGGTTGAACAAGGACATGCTCAGATTGAACAAGGACAGGCTCAGGTTGAACAAGGACAGGCTCAGATTGAACAAGGACTGGCTCAGGTTGAACAAGGACAGGCTCAGATTGAACAAGGACAGGCTCAGGTTGAACAAGGACAGGCTCAGATTGAACAAGGGCAGGCTCAGGTTGAACAAGGACAGGCTCAGATTGAACAAGGGCAGGCTCAGGTTGAACAAGGACAGGCTCTGGTTGAACAACGACAGGCTCCGGTTGAACAAGGACAGGCTCCGGATGAACAAGGACAGGCTCAGATTGAACAAGGATAGGCTCAGATTGAACAAGGACAGGCTCAAGTTGAACAAGGAGAGGCTCAGATTGAACAAGGACAGGCTTAGATTGAACAAGGACATGCTTAGATTGAACAAGGACAGGCTCAGATTGAACAAGGACAGGCTCAGGTTGAACAAGGACAGGCTCAGATTGAACAAGGACAGGCTCAGATTGAACAAGGACTGGCTCAGGTTGAACAGGGAAAGGCTGAGATGGAGCAAGGACAGGCTCAGGTTGAACAAGGACAGGCTCAGGTTGAACAGAGAAAGGCTGAGATGGAGCAAGGACAGGCTCAGGTTGAACAAGGACAGGCTCAGGTTGAACAAGGACAGGCTCAGATTGAACAAGGACAGGCTCGTGTTAAACAAGGACATGCTCAGATTGAA
Source organism: Oncorhynchus mykiss (assembly GCF_013265735.2). Taxonomy (NCBI): domain Eukaryota; kingdom Metazoa; phylum Chordata; class Actinopteri; order Salmoniformes; family Salmonidae; genus Oncorhynchus; species Oncorhynchus mykiss. The sequence goes on along the minus strand of NC_048587.1, from coordinate 48,600,319 downwards.
CAAGGACATGCTCAGATTGAACAAGGACAGGCTCAGATTGAACAAGGACAGGCTCAGATTGAACAAGGACTGGCTCAGGTTGAACAAGGACAGGCTCAGGTTGAACAGAGAAAGGCTGAGATGGAGCAAGGACAGGCTCAGGTTGAACAAGGACAGGCTCAGGTTGAACAGGGAAAGGCTGAGATGGAGCAAGAACAGGCTCAGGTTGAACAAGGACAGGCACAGGTTGAACAAGGATAGGCTCAGGTTGAACAAGGACAGGCTCAGGTTGAACAAGGATAGGCTCAGGTTGAACAAGGACAGGCCCAGATTGAACAAGGACAGGCTCAGGTTGAACAAGGACAGGCTCAGGTTGAACAAGGAGAGGCTCAGATTGAACAAGGACAGGCTTAGATTGAACAAGGACAGGCTTAGATTGAACAAGGACAGGCTCAGTTTGAACAAGGAGAGAATCAGATTGAACAAGGACAGGCTCATATTGAACAAGGACAGGCTCATGTTGAACAAGGACAGGCTCAGATTGAACAAGGACAGGCTCGGGGTGACCAAGGACATGCTCAGATTGAACAAGGACATGCTCAGATTGAACAAGGACAGGCTCAGGTTGAACAACGACAGGCTCAGGATGAACAAGGAAAGCTTCAGATTGAACAAGGATATGCTCAGGTTGAACAAGGACAGGCTCAGATTGAACAAGGAGAGAATCAGATTGAACAAGGACAGGCTCATATTGAACAAGGACAGACTCATGTTGAACAAGGACAGGCAAAGATTGAACAAGGACAGGCTCAGGTTGAACAAGGACAGGCTCAGGTTGAACAAGGACATCCTCAGATTGAACAAGGACAGGCTCAGATTGAACAAGGACAGGCTCAGATTGAACAAGGACTGGCTCAGGTTGAACAAGGACAGGCTCAGATTGAACAAGGACGGGCTCAGATTGAACAAGGACAGGCTCAGGTTTAACAACGGTATGCTCAGATTGAACAAGGACAGGCTCAGGTTGAACAAGGACAGGCTCAGATTGAACAAGGGCAGGCTCAGATTGAACAAGGACATCCTCAGATTGAACAAGAACAGGCTCAGATTGAACAAGGATAGGCTCAGATTGAACAAGGACGGGCTCAGATTGAACAAGGACAGGCTCAGGTTTAACAAGGACAGGCTCAGATTGAACAAGGGCAGACTCAGATTGAACAAGGACAGGCTCTGGTTGAACAACGACAGGCTCCGGTTGAACAAGGACAGGCTCAGGATGAACGAGGACAGGCTCAGATTGAACAAGGATAGGCTCAGATTGAACAAGGACAGGCTATGGTTGAACAAGGACAGGCTCAGGTTGAACAAGGATAGGCTCAGATTGAACAAGGACAGGCTCAGGTTGAACAAGGACAGGTTCCGGATGAACAAGGACAGGCTCAGATTGAACAAGGATAGGCTCAGGTTGAACAAGGACAGGCTCAGGTTGAACAAGGACATCCTCAGATTGAACAAGGACAGGCTCAGATTGAACAAGGACAGGCTTAGATTGAACAAGGACATGCTCAGATTGAACAAGGACGGGCTCAGGTTGAACAAGGACAGGCTCAGATTGAACAAGGACTGGCTCAGGTTGAACAAGGACAGGCTCAGATTGAACAAGGACAGGCTCAGGTTGAACAAGGACAGGCTCAGATTGAACAAGGGCAGGCTCAAGTTGAACAAGGACAGACTCAGATTGAACAAGGGCAGGCTCAGGTTGAACAAGGACAGGCTCAGATTGAACAAGGGCAGGCTCAGATTGAACAAGGACAGGCTCAGGTTGAACAACGACAGGTTCCGGTTGAACAAGGACAGGCTCTGGATGAACAAGGACAGGCTCAGATTGAACAAGGATAGGCTCAGATTGAACAAGGACAGGCTCAGGTTGAACAAGGAGAGGCTCAGATTGAACAAGGACAGGCTTAGATTGAACAAGGACAGGCTTAGATTGAACAAGGACATGCTCAGATTGAACAAGGACAGGCTCAGGTTGAACAAGGACAGGCTCAGATTGAACAAGGACTGGCTCAGGTTGAACAAGGACAGGCTCAGATTGAACAAGGACAGGCTCAGGTTGAACAAGGACAGGCTCAGATTGAACAAGGGCAGGCTCAGGTTGAACAAGGACAGGCTCAGATTGAACAAGGGCAGGCTCAGGTTGAACAAGGACAGGCTCTGGTTGAACAACGACAGGCTCCGGTTGAACAAGGACAGGCTCCGGATTAACAAGGACAGGCTCAGATTGAACAAGGATAGGCTCAGATTGAACAAGGACAGGCTCAGGTTGAACAAGGAGAGGCTCAGATTGAACAAGGACAGGCTTAGATTGAACAAGGACAAGCTCAGTTTGAACAAGGAGAGAATCAGATTGAACAAGGACAGGCTCATATTGAACAAGGACAGGCTCATGTTGAACAAGGACAGGCTCATATTGAACAAGGACAGGCTCAGGCTGAACAAGGACAGGCTCAGGTTGAACAAGGACAGGCTCAGATTGAACAAGGACAGGCTTAGATTGAACAAGGACATGCTCAGATTGAACAAGGACAGGCTCAGGTTGAACAAGGACAGGCTCAGATTGAACAAGGACAGGCTCAGGTTGAACAAGGACAGGCTCAGATTGAACAAGGACATGCTCAGGTTGAACAAGGACAGGCTCAGATTGAACAAGGACAGGCTCAGGTTGAACAAGGACAGGCTCAGATTGAACAAGGGCAGGCTCAGATTGAACAAGGACAGGCTCTGGTTGAACAACGACAGGCTCCGGTTGAACAAGGACAGGCTCCGGATGAACAAGGACAGGCTCAGATTGAACAAGGACAGGCTCAGGTTGAACAAGGAGAGGCTCAGATTGAACAAGGACAGGCTTAGATTGAACAAGGACAGGCTTAGATTGAACAAGGACAGGCTCAGGTTGAACAAGGACAGGCTCAGATTGAACAAGGACAGGCTCAGGATGAACAAGGACAGGCTCAGATTGAACAAGGACAGGCTCAGATTGAACAAGGAGAGGCTCAGATTGAACAAGGACAGGCTCAGATTGAACAATGACGGGCTCAGGATGAACAAGGACAGGCTCAGATTGATCAAGGACAGGCTCAGGTCGAACAAGGAGAGGCTCAGGTTGAACAAGGACAGGCTCAGGTTGAACAAGGAGAAGCTGAGAAAAAAATAAGATTGCTACAGCAGTGGCCTTAAACAAACGTGCCATGAATTGCTGTTCTGTTCTGAAATTAGTATTAGAGTGGGCGAGACTACCTTTATTTTTCTAAGTTTACCAACCATCAAGAGAGCATTCCATTAACTTTGTGTGTGTGTGTGTGCGTGCGTGCGTGCTTGCGTGTGTGTGCATGTGTGCGTGCGTGCGTGCGCGTGTGTAATGTGTGTGTGTGAGTGTGTGTGTGTGTGTGTGTGCGTGTGTGCGTGTGTGTGTGTAATGTGTGTGTGTGTGTGCTTGTGTGCGTGAGTGAGTGTGCGTGTGTGCGTGAGTGTGCGTGAGTGTGTGTGTGTGTAATGTGTGTGTGTGTGTGTGTGTGTGTGTGTGTGTGTGTGTGTGTGTGTGTGTGTGTGTGTGTGTGTGTGTGTGTGTGTGTGTGTGTGTGTGTGTGAGTGTGTGTGTGTGTGTGTGTGTGAGTGTGTGTGTGTGTGCGTGTGTGCGTGTGTGCATGTGTGTGAGTGAGTGTGTGTGTCAGCTGCAACCATTCAGATTGTTCAGATTTTTTATCTCTATTTTGTTATAGTGGAACATTCTATTGATCTTTTAGCCAACTGACTAACATAATGTATGGTAATATCTGCTGTAATATCAGCTTTACTGGTCCACTCTCCAGCCTTTCTCAGGTTACAGAGGAAACCCTAGCCCTTTGACTACAAGTCCCTATTGTAGGAGACAGATCCAGTTTCTGCTTTATTCCACTTGTTGTTTTCTTTACTCCTTTATTTCCTTGTTGCTTTTATCAGCAGCAGCTGGGTTGGGTTTTAGCATTTAGTTTTCCTCCAATACTTATTGCATTCTACCTGGTGATGCACAACGTATCACCGGGGGCAAACTACCTGCCCTCCAGGACACCTACACCACCCGATGTCACAGGAAGGCCATAAAGATCATCAAGGACAACAACCACCCGAGCCACTGCCTGTTCACCCCGCTATCATCCAGAAGGCGAGGTCAGTACAGGTGCATCAAAGCAGGGACCGAGAGACTGAAAAACAGCTTCTATCTCAAGGCCATCAGACTGTTAAACAGCCATCACTAACATTGAGTGGCTGGTGCCAACACTCTGACTCAACTCAACTCAGCCACTTTAATAATGGGAATTGGTGGGAATTGATGTAAAATATATCACTAGTCACTTTAAACAATGCTACTTAATATAATGTTTACATACCCTACATTACTCATCTCATATGTATATACTGTACTCGATACCATCTACTGTATCTTGCCTATGCCGTTCTGTACCATCACTCATTCATATCTTTGTGTACATATTCTTTATTCCTTTACACTTGTGTGTATAAGGTAGTCGTTTTGGAATTGTTAGTTAGATTACTCGTTGGTTATTACTGCATTGTCGGAACTAGAAGCACAAGCATTTCGCTACACTCGCATTAACATCTGCTAACCATGTGTATGTGACAAATATATTTGATTTGATTTGATTTAATTTGATATGTAACACCACAGGTACATTTCTGACTACGATCATCAGCATGCCGATGTGAGAAAGTTGACATGAGAAAAACTGAATGGTGGTCTGTCTGCATTTTCACCATAGTCTCTTGAAGAGGGAGAGGGTCCGTTTATACAGCATACTGCTGATCACACACAGGCTTCTAGCTGAACACTGACCACACCTGTCTGTCCCTGTTATAGCAGGGAGAGGAGAGGTTAAATGTGTGTGCCATGGCTGTGCAGGCTGGCTCCATAGGGTGTGTGGCCCAGGAGGGATAGCAGACTGACAGGTGGTTCCACAGGGCCCCTTTTACAGCCCTGCATGGGGACAGAGGGTAACCCTTACCCCACACAGACACAGTGACCACAGTAAGCCCTAAACGTCAGAGGGCTTTAAACAAAACTTCACATAAACATATCTAGAGATTTTCATGCTCCTTTTTATATGTAAATGAAATATCTACATATTTCTAAACAAAACTGTTATCTCTTGGAATTTAACTATATATTATTGAATTACATAGCAATTTATAAAAATGTATCATCTAAAATATAAATCAGTGCTATTGAATCACATGATTATTAGTGATTGGTCTCAGTTTGCTAGTTATTAGTGTTATTTTAGGGTCTGTAAACGTAAGGGGCGGGAATTTAACCAACAGGGCGTGGCTTCACACCCAGAATGAAAGGGGTGTGTCTGCAGGCTGCTGATGGGGGCCAAAGGGCTTCGTGTGAGCGCTTCTTTGCCAAGGGAGAGGAGCAGAGAGTGAGATGGGACAGAGGGGACATAAACTCAACCGCTTCTCATAGCACTGTGGACTTTGGACAAGTTGACATTGACACTGTTCAAAACATTTTCTCTAGACTACAGTTATGAAGTGGATGGTCAAACAAAACGGACTTTGACATTGTTATTTTTGGAAATATGAATGCCTTTTTTAAGTGCGTAATGGCACGACTTCACCATGAACTATGTTTTTATGGGTAACATTATAAAGAAAGACTAAGCCTAATCTTGATTTTAAAGCGCATTGAATTGATCTAATTTAAAAGGCATGTTTCCTGCGTGTTACCCTCCAGCTCAGTATAGCGCCTCATGGGATGTAACAAATGGAAAGCTGGGTTCAACTTTGGACACCTGAAGGCACAGTCCAAACTTTCCGTCTTCTTTGCCATGATCATCATTTTCACGTACTTATTTTATTGTTTCACTGGGTACTGCGACTCCCTACCTATAACTGTATACGACCAACAGACTTTTATCAACAAAATCCTGCAAAAGGAAGGACTGGAGTATTCACCTCACCAAATGTCCGACGCGCACAAGAACAGTTCTCCCGGCTCGTTTGTTCGCGAGCTCCCCGGCGTTGACAGTGTTGACACACTCTTGCAGGGCAATGATAACGAACTGCGACCTGATAACAATATCTCTACAGCCAATAACTTCGGGAGTAAAACGTTTCCTCAAGCAATCATCATCGGAGTAAAGAAAGGAGGCACGCGCGCACTACTGGAGTTTCTGCGCATTCACCCGGATGTCAGAGCAGTGGGCGCCGAACCCCACTTCTTCGACAGGTTCTATGATAAAGGACTGGAATGGTACAGGTGAGCCAGTGCTGTTTTGAATTTCACTGTAATGTTTTTCTTTACAGGAGCACTGAAAACATCAACGTGAACATGGCCAAAAGATGGAAAGAGATATGATTTTCTATCATAAATAGCCTAATGTTTTGTTTGGATTATTCAATAAGGATTGCCTGCTACCCAGGTAAAATCATAGTATTACAATCACTGTGACATAGGGGCTTGCTTGGAAAAATACATTTTTTTCTTCAAATAAAGGAATTCATCTCACAATGACAAAGTATCAAATATTGTGTGAAACTGCCTGTCATCGCAGGCACCAGAAGACAACAGACTCAGAAACACGTATGTGGATTTACTATATATCAGGTGTGGCCTACATGGGAAATTCCATGGTAACAGAATTACACAGAAGACTCAGATTTTTCACTTTTAAATATATTCCAAACAAAAACCATTTATTTAAAAGTTTAACAAACCATACAATTTATACCATACATAAAAAAATACATTTATTTACATTTATTTTGGTAACTAGTGTTTGTCATTGATCACCTCTCCTGAGCAGGCTCCTATCCTCCTCCACCTCCTCGTCCCTTCCTACAGTGTCACCTCATTAATATCGCCCAATGCCAATAAGGATCCTCTCTGAGAGCCCCTTGGTGCGACAGGGCATTCAGTCCCCTGCCAAAAAAATGCTGTTTATTGATGTGATGTGCTGCGGTTCTAAGTGTCTGTCCCTGTGTGTCCCCCCGGGGACCCCTCACTGTCACCCATATCACCTGGTTGGGCAGGTGAGCACATAGAGATTTGACACAGAGCCAATGAGAGGGAGAAATCAATACAGTCTGTTAATTCATATTGCAGATGTTGGGTATAAATGTCAATAGCAGCAATGGAGGGATGAAGGTCTCTCCCATCACAACTCTCTAAACTCTCCAAGCATATGCAGATTTTTTTTTTACTAAAGAAATTAAGATCACACAGAAAAATGTCTCTAATGGTGTATGGCAGGTAGCCTAGTGGTTAAGAGCATTGGACTAGCAACCAAAAGGTTTGAATCCCTGAGCCAACTAGGTGAAGAAAAAAAATATCTGTTGCGTGGCACTTAACCCTAATTGCTCTGGATAAGAATTACTCAAATGTAAATGTACTCTTTCCAATCGTTGACAATGTAGCCTGTACTCTTCTGCAAGTTACCTGGACGTACTGTCTTTCACTGTCCTATCATTTCATTTGTGAGGCCAGGCAGTTGAGCCTACAGTATGGCACTACAGTAGTTACAGGCCTTTGATGGTGTTGAGAGACCTTTTAACACCGTCCCAGTGCTTTGTTGCAGCTGCACGGCGGCTCTCTAGTCTCTCTTCTTGTCTCATAAATGTGTGATGAAATGGTTTTAGTCTTTCCTAATCTGACGACAGGTCTTGTCAGCACTGCGTGGATTGGCCTGATGTAATGACAGCTCAAGCATTAGCTCGGACAACTCAGGAACATGGAGATTCGGGCCCTGTCACGGTTCAACATCACATCATGGAGTACCTGCCAGTCAGCGTAGGGTAAAGTTGCCCAAAGCCAAGGCTTTGATCTAAAGTCAGTGTTGGGTCTTTTTCTCTAATGTTTTAGGTTGGGATTGGGGGATGGGAAGCTGATCCTTTTTATTGTGATTTTTTTATTGGTTCTTATCTAAGGAGAAGTGTGTAGCGCTGTGCTGGAGTAATGAAAATGGTGTCAAAGCACCCCAATCAGCCAGTCTCTCATCATCACCTGCTCCCTCTGCTCTCCTCTCACCTCCTTCCGCTCTTCTCTCACTCCCGCCTCCCTTCTCCCTAAGCTCTGCGTCACTCGGGCACTGCATCTCAGTGCTAGAGGCGTCACTACAGACACCCTGGTTCGAATCCAGGATGTATCACAACCGGCTGTGATTGGGAGTCCCCTAGGGCGGTGCACACTTGGCCCAGTGTCGCCCGGGTTTGGCCCGGTGCAGGCCGTCATTGTAAATAAGAATTTGTTCTTAACTGACATGCCTAGTTAAATATATATATATTTCTAATCTCACCACCCTCCTCTCTTCTCTCACTCCCTCCACTTTTCTCTGACCTCCCTCCTCTCTTCTCTCACTCCATCCTCTCTTCTCTCAATCCCTCATCTCTTCTCTCACTCCATCCTCTCTTCTCTCACTCCCTCATCTCTTCTCTCTCTCACTCCTTCCCCTCTTCTCTCACTCATCCCCTCTTCTCTCACTCCATCCCCTCGACTCTCACTCCATCCTCTCTTCTCTCACTCCCTTCGCTCTTCTTTCACTCCATCCTCTCTTCTCTCACTCCCTCCTCTCTTCTCTCAAACCCCTCCTCTCTTCTCTCACTCCACCCTCTCTTCTCTCACTCAATCCTCTCTTCTCGCACTCACTCCTCTCTTCTCTCACGCTATCCTCTCTTCTATCACTCCCTCCACTCTTCTCTCTTTCACTCCTTCCCCTCTTCTCTCACTCATCCCCTCTTCTCTCACTCCATCCCCTCGACTCTCACTCCATCCTCTCTTCTCTCACTCCATGCTCTCTTCACTCACTCCCTCCTCTCTTCTCTCACTCATCCTCTCTTCTCTCACTTCCTTCGCTCTTCTCTCACTCTATCCTCTCTTATCTCACTCATCCTCTCTTCTCTCACACCCTCCTCTCTTCTCTCACTCCATCCTCTCTTCTCTCACTCCCACCTCTCTTCTCTCACTCTATCATCTCTTCTCTCACTCCCTCCACTCTTCTCTCACTCCCTCCACTCTTCTCTCACTCATCCTCTGTTCTCTCAATCCCTCCTCTCTTCTCTCACTCCCTCCCCTCTTCTCTCACTCATCCTCTGTTCTCTCACTCCCTCCTCTCTTCTCTCACTCCCTCCTCTCTTCTCTCATTCCATCCTCTCTTCTCTCACTCCCTCCTCTCTTCTCTCACTCATCCTCTCTTCTCTCACTCCCTCCCCTCTTCTCTCACTCATCATCTCTTCTCTCACCTCCCTCCACTCTTCTCTCACTCCCTCCACTTTTCTCTCACACCCTCCTCTCTTCTCTCACTCCATCCTCTCTTTTCTCACTCCCTCCACTCTTCTCTCACTCCCTCCCCTCTTCTCTCACTCATCCTCTGTTCTCTCACTCCCTCCCCTCTTCTCTCACTCATCCTCTGTTCTCTCATTCATCCTCTGTTCTTTCACTCCCTCCTCTCTTCTCTCACTCCATCCTCTCTTCTCTCACTCCCTCCCATCTTCTCTCACTCATCCCCTCTTCTCTCACTCCATCCCCTCGACTCTCACTCCATCCTCTCTTCTCTCACTCCCTTCGCTCTTCTTTCACTCCATCCTCTCTTCTCTCACTCCCTCCTCTCTTCTCTCAAACCCCTCCTCTCTTCTCTCACTCCACCCTCTCTTCTCTCACTCAATCCTCTCTTCTCGCACTCACTCCTCTCTTCTCTCACGCTATCCTCTCTTCTATCACTCCCTCCACTCTTCTCTCTTTCACTCCTTCCCCTCTTCTCTCACTCATCCCCTCTTCTCTCACTCCATCCCCTCGACTCTCACTCCATCCTCTCTTCTCTCACTCCATGCTCTCTTCTCTCACTCCCTCCTCTCTTCTCTCACTCATCCTCTCTTCTCTCACTTCCTTCGCTCTTCTCTCACTCTATCCTCTCTTATCTCACTCATCCTCTCTTCTCTCACACCCTCCTCTCTTCTCTCACTCCATCCTCTCTTCTCTCACTCCCACCTCTCTTCTCTCACTCTATCATCTCTTCTCTCACTCCCTCCACTCTTCTCTCACTCCCTCCACTCTTCTCTCACTCATCCTCTGTTCTCTCAATCCCTCCTCTCTTCTCTCACTCCCTCCCCTCTTCTCTCACTCATCCTCTGTTCTCTCACTCCCTCCTCTCTTCTCTCACTCCCTCCTCTCTTCTCTCATTCCATCCTCTCTTCTCTCACTCCCTCCTCTCTTCTCTCACTCATCCTCTCTTCTCTCACTCCCTCCCCTCTTCTCTCACTCATCATCTCTTCTCTCACCTCCCTCCACTCTTCTCTCACTCCCTCCACTTTTCTCTCACACCCTCCTCTCTTCTCTCACTCCATCCTCTCTTTTCTCACTCCCTCCACTCTTCTCTCACTCCCTCCCCTCTTCTCTCACTCATCCTCTGTTCTCTCACTCCCTCCCCTCTTCTCTCACTCATCCTCTGTTCTCTCATTCATCCTCTGTTCTTTCACTCCCTCCTCTCTTCTCTCACTCCATCCTCTCTTCTCTCACTCCCTCCCATCTTCTCTCACTCCCTCCCCTCTTCTTTCACTCCCTCCTCTCTTCTCTCACTCCCTCCTCTCTTCTCTCACTCCCTCCTCTCTTCTCTCACTCCATCCTCTCTTCTCTCACTCCCTCCTCTCTTCTCTCACTCCCTCCTCTCTTATCTCACTCCATCCTCTCTTCTTTCACCCCCTCCTCTCTTCTCTCACTCCCTCCTCTCTTCTCTCACTCCCTCCCCTCTTCTCTCACTCCTTCCACTCTTCTCTCACTCCCTCCCCTCTTCTCTCACTCCCTCCTCTCTTCTCTCACTCCCTCCCCTCTTCTTTCACTCCCTCCTCTCTTCTCTCACTCCCTCCTCTCTTCTCTCACTCCCTCCTCTCTTCTCTCACTCCATCCTCTCTTCTCTCACTCCCTCCCCTCTTCTCTCACTCCCTCCTCTCTTCTCTCACTCCCTCCCCTCTTCTCTCACTCCCTCCCCTCTTCTCTCACTCCATCCAGGGTATTACACAGGGTATTATAATGTCTTGTGTAATGATTTATGTATCTACATGGTACTATACTAGTAACTGATATGAAACCGAATCTGTCCCCTGTCCTTTGAAGGCAATTCATTCATTGTTTTATGTGTGCAACTGAGGAATAACATTCGGGTTACCAAAGCAGTTATAGAGTACCTCTGTGGCGTAAGGGCAACCTTATAAAATGTTGCTATTCACATTGACATAAAGTGAAACCTATCCATTCATATCTGGACTGGATTCACTCCAGGCACCGTTTAAGAATGCATTTAGACTGGACTGGAAAGTGTCACTTAAACATATTCTTTGACAGAGCTCTTAACTTCAAAGTATTATTACACTGCTTTGTGTTTGGAATTGAACACTGTCCTCTGTCTTCAGTTGGTAACCAAATAAAACACATGGCCATGTTAAAAGGAAGCGTTTGGCAAATTGTTTTAGAAGAAATGTTTATATGTGGGGAAAAACACTCAATGCATTTGGAAATGGTAATGTGGCTTTGTGGGAGAGAACATGTTTCAAGGGTTTAGCTCTTTCTACTCTTTCTGTGTGCGACTGTGTGTGTGTGTGACTGTGTGTGTGTGACTGTGTGTGTGTGTTTCCATTGCATATGTGCATGTAGCCTAAGCTTTACCCGATGAGATCCAGTCCCGTGTCTATCTCCCTCTCCCCATTCTCCTCTGCCATCCACCATTAAACCTATCCACATCTTTTCATTACACCATAAATAGCCAATAGATATAAATGTAATTTCCCATATTGATCAGTTAAATAGGGTTTCCTATTGATTCAGCTCCTGGCACCTTTATCAGGGCACTGCAGGGGAGGTTCATTACCCGCTGAATATTCAATCTTGTTGACAAGGTGTTGTTGGCCCGTCAACCAGCGACATTTATACCCTACACACATGGTTACACCTAGAATGTATTCATGCTGCAGTGAAATACTAGTTAAGTCTGTGAAACGTGTGGTGATTGGGGGGACAGGGTTCTTCAGAAGTATATTTTCTTTCATAATTCAGTGTAGCATTGGTCACAGTATCCAGACTGGAATGACCGGCTCTTATTTCCTGCAAGTCTTTTTTTACCAATCACAAGGGATTCCACTGTGGAATTCGGAGGCATATGTCGAAGGTTTGGAAATGGAGTGTTAGAGACAGAGAGAGTGTTCTTTGACCCAACAAAAAGTTTTTGGAAGGGCCTTTCATGGTTCCAAGTAGGAAGCATGGAAATAATTGTCTTTGAAATAATAAAATGTATAGAATCGGACTGAACAAAGGAGACCTTTGTTTGAATGTCCACTGGTCGTCTTGTCTTTGTGTCATTATGCAGAATGAGAGCAATGAGAAACATTCTCTGCTGTGACCATTGACAATCATAAATGCTGCCTCCTCAACTTTTCAGAAATAAGATTTATCTCAGGCTATGGCGCCGTACGATCAAGGAAAGATCTAGAATATATGCATGGCATGCTTTCAAGCAACCAAAGATCTAGAATATATGCATGGCATGCTTTCAAGCAACCAAAGGAATTCCTTCAAGATTGATATCAATATGCAAAATGAAATGGGGAAAATGTAACTGAATAATCGAACATGACTTGATAAATTGGTTTGGGGACGGGTATGGATTTTCAATCTTGAGAAAAACCCATCGTCCAACTCAGTCATCAATATTTTGACAGCTCATAATTGGCCGACCTTTCACCTTCAGTATGGCATGCACTATCCAATCAGATGATAGTTAATGAAATAACTGGAAAGTATAAGAGATGTGAAAATGATAACTAGATGAGTATTTAGAATTGGACAGATGGAAATGTAATTGGACTTCCTTTCCAACCCTATAGTGTGACAGAACAAGGGACTGACTATTACGAATCAATGTCTTCGATAGCCAGATGCCTAACCTAATTACATCTGAACAGGACTATTTAACTAACAGATCGTCAATTACTAGAAGTGTTAAAGTAAAAACTGGGTTCCCTATACTGTTTACCAGTGCTGCATTCACACATACTGTAGCTAGGAACATTACTGTTGAATTTCTAAACTCAGTGTGACAAAAAGGTATGCTAGTTATGTTTGAACTAGCAGATGTAGACTACTCTGATGCTCTTTTACTATAACAATGTAAAACTAATCCAGAGATTTTCACTGCCACAATAACGACCGTTTTCTACCTTCTCTCCCCTCATAACAAATACATTTGAAGCAGATGGAGCAGCAGAACTGTGACAGTATTTATCCAGTAGGCTGGATTCCTCTCAGACTGCAGGTCTCTAACATGACTCCCAGGTTACGGTGATTGATCAGGGCTCATGTTTGGTGGAGTGGAAAAAATGATTCCCCACTCCGTCCCTCCCGACCTTCTCCTCTCATGTCCCTGTCACAGCAAGATGGATGGCACAGCTATAACAACCTCACATGGCACTACACCTCTCTGTAATCACAATACACACCCAGTCAACACTGATAAACAGAAATGTCTTGTTTTCTGCAAGGCTGTGATTATCGAATAGTGGACTAATGAAATTCTAGTTATCAGAGATTGTAGTAGTGGTTGTAGTGACTGTAGGATAGAAGTGTGAATGTTGACAAGGACAGTTTTGTTTTTGCACCAACACCGGAGTTACTCTGTTTAGTTACACAAGGAATGAATCCCTGCCTACACTTCAACTTGCCTAACCTTATCTTAACCAGGGCCCATTCCCGTTTAGAGTGTGCTTATTTGCCTTAGTACCTCAACAAGGGCAGAGAGTTGTGTAGGCTATTCGATAGTTATTGGAATATAATTCTGCCAGGAGCTCTCTTGTGCACCATTTTACCTAGGACGCTTTAAGTTGACTTCTACCCCCATCACCCAGCCTACCATCTTCTGTCTAGAGAGGCTACTGGATCACTGACTTTAAGTTGACCTCTACCCCCATCACCCAGCCTACCATATTCTGTCTAGAGAGGCTACTGGATCACTGACTTTAAGTTGACCTCTACCCCCATCACCCAGCCTACCATCTTCTGTCTAGAGAGGCTACTGGATCACTGACTTTAAGTTGACTTCTACCCCCATCACCCAGCCTACCATCTTCTGTCTAGAGAGGCTACTGGATCACTGACTTTAAGTTGACCTCTACCCCCATCACCCAGCCTACCATCTTCTGTCTAGAGAGGCTACTGGATCACTGACTTTAAGTTGACCTCTACCCCCATCACCCAGCCTACCATCTTCTGTCCAGAGAGGCTACTGGATCACTGACTTTAAGTTGACTTCTACCCTCATCACCCAGCCTACCATCTTCTGTCTAGAGAGGCTACTGGATCACTGACTTTAAGTTGACCTCTACCCCCATCACCCAGCCTACCATCTTCTGTCTAGAGAGGCTACTGGATCACTGACTTTAAGTTGACTTCTACCCCCATCACCCAGCCTACCATCTTCTGTCTAGAGAGGCTACTGGATCACTGACTTTAAGTTTACTTCTACCCCCATCAACCAGCCTACCATCTTCTGTCTAGAGAGGCTACTGGATCACTGACTTTAAGTTGACCTCTACCCCCATCGCCCAGCCTACCATCTTCTGTCTAGAGAGGCTACTGGATCATTGACAGCTTAGTGTGTGTTTGCTGTCTCAGCCGTTAAACCATCTCTGTTTAATGACTGGCTGGCTGGCTGGCTGGCTGGCTGGCTGGCTGGCTGGCTGGCTGGCTGGGTGGGTAAGAGAGAGTAATGGTCCTTTGTAGCTCAGTTGGTAGAGCATAGTGCTTGTAACACCAGGGTAGTGGGACCACCCAAACGTAAAATGTATGCACACATGACTGTAAGTCCCTTTGGATAAAAGCATCTGCTAATTTGCATAGGAGGGAGGAAGGGAGGAAGGGTGAGGTGGAGAGAATGTGAGAACACACCTTTTTTTCTTTTAAACCTACTTAGGAAAAATGTTCTGGGTTGTCTTTAATAGCGTAACAGGAATTGGTTACGGGTGCGGTGGTTATGTTTAATTGTGAGGAAATGTGCCTGATTAAAAGGAGAACTCTGCCTGAAGGAGATCTCTGGAAGAAATTGTCTGTGGAATGTGAACATTATCTGGGAAGTTCACAATGAGAAATCGGAAGAAAAAAAGACTTGCTCTCTTACAAATTGCTCTCTCTCTCTTTGTTGTACTGTGTATTTTAGAGACATGCTCTCTCTCTCTTTGTTGTACTGTGTATTTTAGAGACATGCTCTCTCTCTCTCACACACACACGCACACGCACGCACGCACGCGCACACACACACACACACACACCACTTACTGGGTGTGGATCGGTCCCCTAATGACAAACACTGTAGTCCCTGTGTTCTGCCGGCAATAATCCCCATTCCTCAATTAAAACAAGTCAAGGATGGGCCGACAACCACAAGGAGTGGGACATTTTAACAGTTTAGGAAGTGGTTTTTCACTGCAGTTCAGTATTGAGTCTTCTCATTGGTCTAGAGTTGGGTAGATGCCAGATGGCCAATGGTTGGAGCCCATATTGAGTCCATTGGAGAGTTCTGAGGTGTACTTGTAAGTTTTATTCATTTGGAAAAGCTAGCTAATTAATGGAAACATGTGGGCGTTTTAGCACGGTAGCAGACCCTGAGGAGAGAACACTTTAGCATGATGTAAAGTATAAGACGATAATGTTTAACTTTGGTTCAAAAGGGAAGAGGCTGCTTTTATAAAGTCAAAAAGACAACGTATAGCATCATAAGAAGCCCTTCAGATTTCACAATAATGTATCAAGGCTGGAGTGCATTTCTGATACTGGGGTTTCTGCTTTTCCATAAAGGTAGTTGTTAGTAAGAATAACTACAGTGCAGGATTTCATACTGAAACCCTCGGAACAATTTAACCTAATGAAGTTACTAGAGCCCCCATAGTCAACTGGTGGACAGCGGTCCAGATGCGGACCCAGAACAAGGTAAAACACCTTTGGGGGGGAACTCGGAGGGGTTTCGACCCCTGGTATCATCTGAACACACAATTTTGTAGAATTTCAGGGAATGAGCTTTAAAACAGCAAACAATTATCTGCCTCATGCAAAATTTGTAAAATTGCAGGAAATTTGCTTTAAAACTGCAAAATGTTCTCTCTGCCAACAAGAGAGGTGTGAACAGTTTGGGGTCGCATGGGTTGCGAGTTGGGGGTTTGTTATTACGCCGAAAAATAACAATATCCATCCGGACCTTCGCCACCTAGGAAATTTGAGTGACCGGACCTTCTCAAATAGTACTTGAGAACCCCTGTACTAGAGGCTCGTTTTACAGTGTTATCAATTACATCACTGGGGTCAGGCTGAGGGAGGAAGGAAGTGACCCTCCAGTAATCTGTCCATCTCTCTCTTCCTCCTCCTCTTGTCTGTTCATCGGTTCATCTCAGGGTGGGGGCCCCCGGCCACTGGTCACCCACGGATAAATCCTTACAGCCAACAGCTAACCCACTGTGGGCCAGGCAGCAACACAGTGGAACACACAGGCTGATTTTCCTATTCGATAAGACAGAGGCGGGCAGTCAAAGGGGGGCAGACAGAGGGAGGGAGACAGAGGGGGCAGACAGTGGGAGGCAGACAGAAGGGGCAGACAGAGGGGGACAGACAGAGGGAGGCAGACAGAGGGAGGTAGACAGAGGGGGCAGACAGAGGGGGGCAGACAGAGGGGTGTAGACAGAGGGAGGCAGACAGAGGGGGCAGACATAGGGGGACAGACAGAGTGAGGCAGACATAGGGGGGCAGACAGAGGGAGGCAGACAGAGAGGGGCAGACCAAGGGGGCAGACAGAGGGGGGGCAGACACTTTTCTCTGTCTTTCACTCTCTCATATATACAGTGTTCTCTACAGTGTCTTCTCAATGTTGCCTGCTGTAGTAATCTCTGTATTAGTTGTCATGTTCACTTTCCCCCCTGGTAGACACATTCTTTAGGTCTTTCTTACTGACCTACCTCACTGATCTACACCTCCTCAACAAATAGAACTCTCCGTCTCACCATTTCCTGCTGTGTGTGTAGTCAGGCAGCCTTGGCGTGCACTGAATTAGGTTCTACTATGCAATGCTACTGTACCACACACACACACACACACACACACACACACACACACACACACACACACACACACACACACACACACACACACACACAAGTGTACAGAGTGTACAGAAGTGTATGTGGCCCAAACTGTGAATAATTTTTCATTGCTTTCACACAAAAAGCATTCAATGACCACATTCTCTGAAATCCATGAACTCTTTTCTCATTCATGCTCCATCACCTGCAAAACTATATATTTGCAGCACATGTTTTCAAATGCTAAAACACTGTTTCCAAAACTGTTGAAAACACATTCAAAACAAAATGATGTCAAATGTTGTACATTTCTACAGTAACCAGATTGAAACACAGAAAATCTCAGCACAATATTTAATCATTCCAAACACAGCTAATTGCGATTTCAGCTGAAAGCCTACCCAAATGTCCTGTTTTTAGCCTCGTTACCAAACAGACCAAAGAGGACGGCATCGAGAAGGATTTAGTTTGGAAACATAGATCAAGGAAGACAGGTTGGTGGGGATAGAAGAGTGGCAGGGAGAGGAAGAATGTGTGGAGGACAAAGGAGAGGAAGACCAAGAGCGGTGGTCTCTGATGAGATAAGGGCCACAATTATTGACCATGTTGTAAACCATGGTCTCTCTTTGAGCGAGGCCAGTTTAAGGGTGCAACCAAATTTGTAGCGTTCAACAGTTGCATCATTAGTACACATTTTCCGGCAAAACAACAGGTGAGATGTGCATCTATAAATGATAATTGAACTACATATTACAGTACAATACAGTATGTTCCCATTTTTACATGTACTGACATATGAAATATATTGATTGTTTTGTGTTTTTCAGTAAGATCTAAAGGTTGCCTCCCACAGGAGGGAGAGGCAGAATATTATCAGAGGCGCAGGAAATTGACATTGTTGACATGGTAATACGGTCAGCACAATGACAATTGCCAGAGTCCTAGTGTAAGGGTCCTGTGTGTAGCTGGAGTAGAGAGTCAGGCGCAGGACAGAAGATATGAGTAATCAATGTATTTACTCAAAAAGACAAATTTACAAAGTAACATCACGAGCCCTCAAAGACGGACCGAATTTCAATAAACAATGACTCACAAACACAACATGGGGAACAGAGGGTTAAATAATAAACAAGTCATTGGTTGAGTGAAGCCAGGTGTGTAATACAAACACAGAACAAATGGAAAATGAAAAATGGATTGGCTAGAAAGCCGGTGACGTCGACCGTCGAACGCCGCCCGAACGAGGAGAGGGACCGACTTCGGCGGAAGTCGTGACACCTAGAGAAACATAAAATAAGGATGAAGCAGTTGTACACTGTAGCCTTTGAGAGAAACGGTGAACGTGTGAAAGAACTCTGGTATCAATATGTCCAAGTAAGATGTCTGTTCAATAACCAAACAGGGTACATACACAGCTACTCATAATGTAAAGTACTGTAAAACTGTGGATTTGCTGTATTTTAGAGAGTAATGGAGATGGAAGCCAGGCAACCTGCACATACATCCATCTATGTGGATAAAGCTGGATTCAACCTGGCAAAAACACGAAGCAGGGGAAGAAATGTGATTGGACAGAGAGTGGATGTCCCAGGCCAGAGAGGAGCTAACATCACAATGTGATTGGACAGAGAGCAACCGTGGATGTCCCAGGCCAGAGAGGAGCTAACATCACAATGTGTGCAGCACTGTCCAATGATGGTTTTCTGTTACACAAACTACTCATTGGCCTCTACAATACAGAGAGGCTCAGTTATTTTCTTGATAACCTGCATAATCAACTTGTGCCAGCAGAGGAGAGAGGGGCAAGAAACTCCCCTACCTTAGTTGTTGTGTGGGATAATGTGGCATTCCACCACTCTGCTGCAGTCAGACTGGTTTGCTGCACATCCCAGGACGTCAGTACTATTCCTGCCTCCATACACCACTTTCCTAAACCACAGAGAGGAGTTTTTCTCCGTGTGGAGGTGGAAGGTTTATGACCACCATCCACATGACCAGATGTCCTTACTGGAAGCCATGAATGCGGGGTGTGGAGATACTTCTCCTGAAGACTGCCAGGGTGTGGAGACACTTCTCCTGTAGACTGCCAGGGTGTGGAGACACTTCTCCTGAATACTGCCAGGGTGTGGAGACACTTCTCCTGAATACTGCCAGGGTGTGGAGACACTTCTCCTGAAGACTGCCAGGGTGTGGAGACACTTCTCCTGAAGACTGCCAGGGTGTGGAGACACTTCTCCTGAAGACTGCCAGGGTTGGATTAGACATTCAAGAAGATACTTTCTAAGATGCATCACCAGAGACGACATAAGATGTGATGTTGCTGAGAACTTGTGACCAAACGCAGGAGAGAGGGAGAACTAGAACCCGCACAGTGCTGTAAAGTATGAGTGATTATACTATACATGTTGATGAGAACTAGAACCCTCACAGTACTGTACAGTATGAGTGATTATACTGGATATGTTGATGAGAACTAGAACCCTCACAGTGCTGTACAGTATGAGTGATTATACTATACATGTTGATGAGAACTAGAACCCTCACAGTACTGTACAGTATGAGTGATTATACTGGATATGTTGATGAGAACTAGAACCCTCACAGTACTGTACAGTATGAGTGATTATACTATACATGTTGATGAGAACTAGAACCCTCACAGTACTGTACAGTATGAGTGATTATACTGGATATGTTGATGAGAACTAGAACCCTCACAGTGCTGTACAGTATGAGTGATTATACTATACATGTTGATGAGAACTAGAACCCTCACAGTACTGTACAGTATGAGTGATTATACTATACATGTTGATGAGAACTAGAACCCTCACAGTACTGTACAGTATGAGTGATTATACTATACATGTTGATGAGAACTAGAACCCTCACAGTACTGTACAGTATGAGTGATTATACTATACATGTTGTTAATGTTTTTTTGTCGTTATCACTGCAGCCCAGGAATTTCAGGAATTTGTTTTTTGTTTCAAACATTTTATTTTTCACAAGTAAATTACTACATGCAAAGATACATAAAAAATAAAGGCTATCGACGCAAATTGCTGCATTTCTGATTCATTCCTGTTACATTTACTTTAGTACAGTCAATAAAGTGAAAATGTGTTATTCTTATTCTATAATGAAATACTGATTTATGTGAAAAATCATTCAAACTTCAGAGAAAAGTTCATCATTTATGTAATGCTCCCTGTTGTTAGTGGTTTTTTGTCATTGTGTCAGAGTGACAATGTACTGTATGCTTTCTGAATGAGAATTGTTGCCAGTGTTATGGTCGAACAAGTTTATTTTGAGACATGTATGAAGTGTTTTGGTGGTTTGAGTGAGTTTTGGAGGTGAGATGAACTGTTTGGCCTAGATGCATGTTGGTAATGCAGACTGTGTGAAGAGTTTTGAAAAAGTGGCTTCAGTATTGACCGATGCTTGTTAGCAATTGAAAAAAAAAACTCCTGAAGCCTTCATTCTTTCTTCCCAGTAATTACAAGCCTTTTTTCTGCAGAGTAGCAAAGCATTGAGTCTAAAGCATGGGGCAGAGGGTTAAACTCATGATGTCACAGTGCGTTTAACCCTGCAGATGACACTGAACTTGTAGTGACAGAAATACAGTCCCCAGTGATGGGAATTGAGTACAGAAAGTCTTCTCAACATTCCTGGACACTGTGTGTCCTCATAATTTCCAATCTCCTATGGAAGTATCCCTGAGAGAGAGAGGGATAGAGAGGCTGAGCTTAAGACATCTTGCATTACAAGCATGCCCATGGCCCCGGTGGTCTCATCCACTGAATCAAAAGTGTCTGCCTCTGACCTTCAGGGCGGAAAGGCCCATATTCTCTCTCCGAGGGGTCTGGCAAGGGTCCCAGAGTAAAGTTACACAGATAACAGCATACATGGTCTGAGCCCTGGGACCAACAGGGAAAACACGTCCTACCCAGGGACCAGCAGGGAAAACATTCCCTAACCAGGGACCAGCAAGGAAAACACTTCCTACCCAGGGACCAGCAGAGAAAATACATCCTAACCAGGGACCAACAGGGTAAACACTTCCTACCCAGGGACCAACAGGGTAAACACTTCCTACCCAGGGACCAACAGGGTAAACACTTCATACCCAGGGACCAGCAGAGAAAATACGTCCTAACCAGGGACCAGAAGAGAAAACACTTCCTACCCAAGGACCAGCAGAGAAAATACGTCCACCCAGGGACCAAAAGGGAAAATACATCCTACCCAGGGACCAACAGGGAAAATACATCCTACCCCAAGGACCAAAAGGGAAAATACATCCTACCCAGGGACCAAAAGGGAAAATACATCCTACCCAGGGACCAACAGGGAAAATACATCCTACCCAGGGACCAGCAGGGAAAATACATCCTACCCAGGGACCAGCAGGGAAAATACATCCTACCCAGGGACCAGCAGAGAAAATACATCCTAACCAGGGAACAACAGGGAAAATACATCCTACCCAGGGACCAGCAGGGAAAATAAATCATACCCAGGGACCAACAGGGAAAATACATCCTACCCAGGGACCAACAGGGTAAACACTTCCTACCCAGGGACCAGCAGAGAAAATACGTCCTAACCAGGGACCAGCAGAGAAAATACGTCCTAACCAGGGACCAGCAGAGAAAACACTTCCTACCCAGGGACCAGCAGAGAAAATACGTCCACCCAGGGACCAAAAGGGAAAATACATCCTACCCAGGGACCAACAGGGAAAATACATCCTACCCAGGGACCAGCAGGGAAAATACATCCTACCCAAGGACCAGCAGGGAAAACACTTCCTACCCAGGGACCAACAGGGAAAATACATCCTACCCAGGGACCAGCAGAGAAAATACATCCTACCCAGGGACCAACAAGGAAAATACATCCTACCCAGGGACCAGCAGGGAAAATACATCCTACCCAGGGACCAGCAGGGAAAACACTTCTACCCAGGGACCAGCAGGGAAAATACATCCTACCCAGGGACCAGCAGGGAAAACACTTCTACCCAGGGACCAGCAGAGAAAACACTTATACCCAGGGACCAGCAGGGAAAATACATCCTACCCAGGGACCAGCAGGGAAAACACTTCTACCCAGGGACCAGCAGAGAAAACACTTCTACCCAGGGACCAGCAGGGAAAATACATCCTACCCAGGGACCAGCAGGGAAAACACTTCTACCTAGGGACCAGCAGGGAAAATACATCCTACCCAGGGACCAGCAGAGAAAACACTTCCTACCCAAGGACCAGCAGAGAAAATACGTCCTACCCAGGGACCAGAAGGGAAAATACATCCTGCCCAGGGACCAGCAGGGAAAACATTCCCTAACCAGGGACCAGCAAGGAAAACACTTCCTACCCAGGGACCAGCAGAGAAAATACATCCTAACCAGGGACCAACAGGGTAAACACTTCCTACCCAGGGACCAACAGGGTAAACACTTCCTACCCAGGGACCAACAGGGTAAAAACTTCCTACCCAGGGACCAGCAGAGAAAATACGTCCTAACCAGGGACCAACAGGGTAAACACTTCCTACCCAGGGACCAGCAGAGAAAATACGTCCTAACCAGGGACCAGCAGAGAAAACACTTCCTACCCAGGGACCAAAAGGGAAAATACATCCTACCCAGGGACCAACAGGGAAAATACATCCTACCCCAGGGACCAGCAGGGAAAATACATCCTACCCAGGGACCAGCAGGGAAAATACATCCTACCCAGGGACCAGCAGAGAAAATACATCCTAACCAGGGACCAACAGGGAAAATACATCCTACCCAGGGACCAGCAGGGAAAATAAATCCTACCCAGGGACCAACAGGGAAAATACATCCTAACCAGGGACCAACAGGGTAAACACTTCCTACCCAGGGACCAACAGGGTAAACACTTCCTACCCAGGGACCAGCAGAGAAAATACGTCCTAACCAGGGACCAGCAGAGAAAATACGTCCTAACCAGGGACCAGCAGAGAAAACACTTCCTACCCAGGGACCAGCAGAGAAAATACGTCCACCCAGGGACCAAAAGGGAAAATACATCCTACCCAGGGACCAACAGGGAAAATACATCCTACCCAGGGACCAGCAGGGAAAATACATCCTACCCAAGGACCAGCAGGGAAAACACTTCCTACCCAGGGACCAGCAGAGAAAATACATCCTACCCAGGGACCAGCAGGGAAAATACATCCTACCCAGGGACCAACAGAGAAAATACGTCCTAACCAGGGACCAACAGGGTAAACACTTCCTACCCAGGGACCAGCAGAGAAAATACGTCCTAACCAGGGACCAGCAGAGAAAACACTTCCTACCCAGGGACCAGCAGAGAAAATACGTCCACCCAGGGACCAAAAGGGAAATACATCCTACCCAGGGACCAACAGGGAAAATACATCCTACACCAGGGACCAGCAGGGAAAATACATCCTACCCAGGGACCAGCAGGGAAAATACATCCTACCCCAGGGACCAACAGGGAAAATACATCCTACCCAGGGACCAGCAGAGAAAATACATCCTAACCAGGGACCAACAGGGAAAATACATCCTACCCAGGGACCAGCAGAGAAAATACATCCTAACCAGGGACCAACAGGGAAAATACATCCTACCCAGGGACCAGCAGAGAAAATACATCCTAACCAGGGACCAACAGGGAAAATACATCCTACCCAGGGACCAGCAGAGAAAATACATCCTAACCAGGGACCAACAGGGAAAATACATCCTACCCAGGGACCAGCAGGGAAAATAAATCCTACCCAGGGACCAACAGGGAAAATACATCCTACCCAGGGACCAACAGGGAAAATACATCCTACCCAGGGACCAGCAGGGAAAATACATCCTACCCAGGGACCAGCAGGGAAAATACATCCTACCCAAGGACCAGCAGGGAAAACACTTCCTACCCAGGGACCAGCAGAGAAAATACATCCTACCCAGGGACCAGCAGGGAAAACACTTCTACCCAGGGACCAACAGGGAAAATACATCCTACCCAAGGACCAGCAGGGAAAACACTTCCTACCCAGGGACCAGCAGAGAAAATACATCCTACCCAGGGACCAGCAGGGAAAACACTTCTACCCAGGGACCAACAGGGAAAATACATCCTACCCAGGGACCAGCAGAGAAAATACATCCTACCCAGGGACCAACAGAGAAAATACGTCCTAACCAGGGACCAACAGGGTAAACACTTCCTACCCAGGGACCAGCAGAGAAAATACGTCCTAACCAGGGACCAGCAGAGAAAACACTTCCTACCCAGGGACCAGCAGAGAAAATACATCCACCCAGGGACCAAAAGGGAAAATACATCCTACCCAGGGACCAACAGGGAAAATACATCCTACCCCAGGGACCAGCAGGGAAAATACATCCTACCCAGGGACCAGCAGGGAAAATACATCCTACCCCAGGGACCAACAGGGAAAATACATCCTACCCAGGGACCAGCAGAGAAAATACATCCTAACCAGGGACCAACAGGGAAAATACATCCTACCCAGGGACCAGCAGAGAAAATACATCCTAACCAGGGACCAACAGGGAAAATACATCCTACCCAGGGACCAGCAGAGAAAATACATCCTAACCAGGGACCAACAGGGAAAATACATCCTACCCAGGGACCAGCAGAGAAAATACATCCTAACCAGGGACCAACAGGGAAAATACATCCTACCCAGGGACCAGCAGGGAAAATAAATCCTACCCAGGGACCAACAGGGAAAATACATCCTACCCAGGGACCAACAGGGTAAACACCTCCTACCCAGGGACCAACAGGGTAAACACTTCCTACCCAGGGACCAGCAGAGAAAATACGTCCTAACCAGGGACCAGCAGAGAAAATACGTCCTAACCAGGGACCAGCAGAGAAAACACTTCCTACCCAGGGACCAGCAGAGAAAATACGTCCACCCAGGGACCAAAAGGGAAAATACATCCTACCCAGGGACCAACAGGGAAAATACATCCTACCCAGGGACCAGCAGAGAAAATACATCCTACCCAGGGACCAACAGGGAAAATACATCCTACCCAGGGACCATTAGGGAAAATACATCCTACCCAGGGACCAGCAGGGAAAACACTTCTACCCAGGGACCAGCAGGGAAAACACTTCCTACCCAGGGACCAGCAGGGAAAACACTTCTACCCAGGGACCAGCAGGGAAAACACTTCCTACCCAGGGACCAACAGAGAAAACACTTCTACCCAGGGACCAGCAGGGAAAACACTTCCTACCCAGGGACCAACAGAGAAAACACTTCCTACCCAGGGACCAGCAACACTTCTCTAATTTCCTCTGCAGCTCTGTTTCACACACACTCTGGTACCAACATTTACACACACACACACACACACACACACACACACACACACACACACACACACACACACACACACACACACACACACACACACACACACACACACACACACACACACACACCTACCAGATGTGGGAGTATCCTGTGCTGCTGGTAGCAGTGTAAAATGTTTGCTGCTCCTGCATCAGGTAGTGAGGCTGTGTGTGCATTCATGTGTGTATGCGCGCGTGTGTGTGTTTGGTGGGTGTGTCTATGTGTGTTCCTCTGAGAGTGAGGCCACCTTTTAAATCAACACTCCTGTCCTGTGTTTACACACATGGGCTCTTACTGTATGACCCAGTGAGGAGAGGAGCGATAACGTTGGGACGACAAATAAAGAGTTCAAAGACTGGAGCACTCAGTGTGTGAAATCAAGTTATAATGGCCACTGCGTTTACTGTACCTGAGGGGGCCAGCATTATACTATACAACACTGGCACACACACACACGTTAATGCCCAGATGCTGTGTTTTATGAGTGAGCTTCACTCATGAAAAATTACTACTGAATTACTACTGGTTTTACTACTTGATTGCTATTGAGATGTGTAGTAAAACAGCAGTGATTTATGTAGTAATGAGTGATATATTGGTATGTTTCACTACTGGTAAACACTACATATTTCACTACTGGTGAATACTACATATTTCACTACTGGTGAACACTACTTATTTCACTACTGGTGAACACTACATATTTCACTACTGGTGAACACTACTTATTTCACTACTGGTGAACACTACATATTTCACTACTGGTGAATACTACATATTTCACTACTGGTGAACACTACTTATTTCACTACTGGTGAACACTACATATTTCACTACTGGTGAATACTATATATTTCACTACTGGTGAATACTACATATTTCACTACTGGTGAATACTACATATTTCACTACTGGCGAATACTACATATTTCACTACTGGTGAACACTACATAGTTCACTACTGGTGAATACTACTTATTTCACTACTGGTAAATGCTACATATTTCACTACGGGTGAATACTACATATTTCACTACGTGTGAACACTACTTTTTTCACTACTGGTGAATACTACATATTTCACGACTGTTGAACACTACATATTTCCCTACTGGTGAAAACTAAATTTTTCACTACTGGTGAACACTACAAATTTCATTACTGGTGAACACTACATATTTCACTAGTGAACTGCTGTGCAGTCTTGCACTCTACCTGTATCTGTTCAGATAGAACAGGTTAAGCCTGATCCAGAGGGAATTTATTTTGGGCTATTGTCACGCCCTGACCTTAGTTATCTATGTTTTCTTAATTATTTTGGTTAGTTCAGGGTGTGACGAGGGTATGATTGTTTTGTATTGTCTAGGGTTTTTGTATTGTCTAGGGTTTTTGTATGTAATGGGATGTTTGTAAGTCTAGGCATATGTAGGTTTATGGTGGCCTGAATTGGTTCCCTATCAGAGGCAGCTGTTTATTGTTGTTTCTGATTGGGGATCATATTTAGGTTGCCATTTTCCCTTGGGTATTTGTGGGTTCTTATTCTATGTTTAGTTGCCTGTCTGCACTATCCATATTAGCTTCACGGTTCGGTTTGTTATTTTGTTCGTGCTGTTCAGTGTTTCTCTTTTAATAAAGAAGAATGTACGCTTATCCCGCTGCGCCTTGGTCTCCTCCTTACGACGGCCGTGACAGCTATTGCCAGTGTATATTTGGTAAATTTACTTGTTTATTTTGTATGATATGGCACTTTCACCATTCGATCTCCAAGACCTGTAAATAAATGTACACTCCTGCTGGTTTCATGCCCTTAACACTGCTACAAGGTCCCTATTTTAAAATGTCATAGGCTAATCAACATATGTTGAAGACAAAATAATATGAAAAGGGCTGTCTGGTTGCCTCAATAAATAGACAAAGATGTGTAGTTATAATGTTTCAGGTAAGTGCAGATTGTGTTGAAGTAACATTGTTTATTACAGCAACAGGGGCAGACAAACAACAGGCCAAGGCAGGCAGGGGTCGATAATCCAGAGTAGTGGGGCATAGGTACAGCACAGCAGGCAGGCTCAGGGTCAGGGGCAGGCAGAGTGGTCAGGCAGGCAGCCTCAGAGTCTGGACAGGCAGAGTGGTCAGGCAGGCTCAGGGTCAGGGTCAGGCAGAGTGGTCAGGCAGGCAGGCTCAGAGTCTGGACAGGCAGAGTGGTCAGGCAGGCTCAGGGTCAGGGGCAGGCAGAGTGGTCAGGCAGGCAGGCTCAGAGTCTGGACAGGCAGAGTGGTCAGGCAGGCAGGCTCAGGGTCAGGCAGAGTGGTCATGCAGGCTCAGGCTCAGGGTCAGGGGCAGGCAGAGTGGTCAGGCAGGCAGGCTCAGAGTCTGGACAGGCAGAGTGGTCAGGCAGGCTCAGAGTCTGGACAGGCAGAGTGGTCAGGCAGGCAGGCTCAGAGTCTGGACAGGCAGAGTGGTCAGGCAGGCAGGCTCAGAGTCTGGACAGGCAGAGTGGTCAGGCAGGCCCAGAGTCTGGACAGGCAGAGTGGTCAGGCAGGCAGGCTCAGAGTCTGGACAGGCAGAGTGGTCAGGCAGGCTCAGAGTCTGGACAGACAGAGTGGTCAGGCAGGCAGGCTCAGAGTCTGGACAGGCAGAGTGGTCAGGCAGGCAGGCTCAGAGTCTGGACAGGCAGAGTGGTCAGGCAGGCTCAGAGTCTGGACAGACAAGGGTCAAAACCAGGAGGGAGAGAAAAAGAGTGACTGGGGAAAAGCAGGAGTTGAGAAAAATGCTGGTTGACTTGACAAACAAGACGGACTGGCAACAGACAAACACATATATACACAGGTATAAACACACAGGGGATAATGGGGAAGATGGCTGTCACCTGGAGGGGGGTGGAGACAATCACAAGGACAAGTGAAACAGATCAGGGCATGACAGTAGTTGAACAAGTCATTGCATGTATAGATTTTCTTTACTTGAAAAAACGTGACTCAACTTGCTCTTATAAAGCACGACTTGGACTTGACCCGTTCTACTTGGGACTTGAACCTTGTTTCCAACCTTTTTAATTATTTATTGCTCAGAGGGTTTTGATCAGTCATTAAAGTACTGAAAACAAATTGGCTACCTATTTAAAAAGATGGAGAACTATGAATGAAAAATACTGGAATTTTGGTGCTCAGCCAAATAGCACAAAAGCCAACTAGCACAAAAATAATATTGTGATATAGTCAAAAGGATACAACAGGATATATTGTAAAAACGTATTCCCCCATACTGACTCCCCCAGACTGCCGTATGCCCACTCAATCCTTATTGAATAACTACTGCCATCGGTGTCTGTAGTGTGGTGTCACTACTGATCACTACTGAATTGCTCCTGATCCTTTTTCATTCATAAAACCTTCTGGATTACTATTGAAAACATTTACTACTGTTTGCATATTCAAAATCACTACTGACACCTTCTTGTCTCACTACTGTGTCCCTACTATACTATTGCACATGATATTTCATCAAGTTTCTAACTGTAGTTACAGTGCATTCGGAAAGTATTCAGGCCCCTTGACCTTTCCCACATTTTGTTACTTTACAACCTTATTCTAAAATGGATTAAATTAAAAATGTTCCTCATCAATCTACACACAATATCCCATAATGACAAACCCGCTAGCTTTTCTGAACGCTGCGTCCCCTGCTCGCCTAGCGTAGTAGTGACTACCGAACAGCACACTGACTCACCTGCTGCTGCTCTTTTGACCCTATGATCACTCGACTACACAGCTGATGCCCCCTGGACTGTTTCAATAACACAGTACCTCATTTTGTTTATCTGTTGGCCCCAGCCTCAAACTCAGGTCCTGTATGTAGCTAACTGACCCGCTCTGCCCATTCATCGCCATTTACCCGTTGTTGTCTTAGCTCTCCTGATCAACACCTGTGATTGCTTTATGCCTCTCTCTAATGTCAATATTCCTCTCTCTAATGTCAATATGCCTTGTCTACTGCTGTCTCAGCTAGTTCTTATTGTTTTATTTCACTGTAGAGCCCTCAGTCCCGCTCAAAATGCCTTAGATAGCTCTTTTGTCCCACCCCACACACATGCAGAGACCTCACCTAGGTTAACTGATGCCTCCAGAGATGAAACCTCTCTCATCGTCCCTCAACGCATAGGTTTACCTCCACTGAACTCACATCCTACCATACCCTTGTCTGTACATTATGCCTTGAATCCCTGTAGCCCCCAGTTCCACTCCTATTCCCCAGACGCTATCATTTGTTTACTGCTTTTAACCGTAAAAGCCTTGGTTGTTAATATCAGAAGCCTCCTCCCTAAGTTTGTTTTTTTCACTGCTTTTAGCACACTCCGTCAACTCTGATGTCCTAGCTGTGTATGAATCTTGGCTTAGGAAGGCCACCAAAAATTCTGAAATTTCCATCCCCAACTACAACATTTTCCACCAAGATAGAACTGCCAAAGGGGGTGGAGTTGCAATCTACCGTAGAGATAGCCTGTAGAGTTCTGTCATGCTATCCAGGTCTGTGCCCAAACAGTTCGAGCTTCTACTTTTAAAAATCCACCTTTCCAGAAATCTCTCACTGTTGCCGCTTGTTATAGACCCCCCTCAGCCCCCAGCTGTGCCCTGGACACCATATGTGAATTAATTGCCCACCATTTATCTTCAGAGTTTGTACTGTTAGGTGACCTAAACTGGGACATGCTTAACACCCCGGTCGTCCTACAATCTAAGCTAGATGCCCTCAATCTCACACAAATTACCATGGAACCTACCAGGTACAACTCTAAATCCGTAAACAGGGGCACCCTCATAGATATAATCCTGCCCTCTAAATACACCTCTGCTGTCTTCAGTGATCACTGCCTCATTGCCTGCATCAGTAATGGGTCCGTGGTCAAACGACAACCCCTCATCACTGTCAAACGCTCTCTAAAACACTTCAGCGAGCAAACCTTTCTAATCGACCTGGCCCAGGTATCCTGGAAAGATATTGACCTCATTCCGGCAGTAGAGGATGCCTGGCTGTTCTTTAAAAGTGCTTTCCTTACCATCTTAAAAAAGCAGGCCCCATTCAAAAAATGTAGAACTAAGAACAGATATATATATATATATAGCCCTTTGTTCACTCCAGACCTGACTGCCCTTGACCAGCACAAAAACATCCTGTGGCGTACTGCAGTAGCATCGAACAGCCCCCGCAATATGAAACTTTTCAGGGAAGTTAGGAACCAATATACAGTCAGTTAGGAAAGCAAAGGCTAGCTTTTTCAAACAGAAATTTGCATCCTGTAGCACTAACTCCAAAAAGTTCTGGGACACTGTAAAGTCCATGGAGAATAAGAGCACCTCCACCCAGCTGCCCACTGGAGGCTTTCTCATGATGCCATCTATTTTATGAAGTGCACCAGTCCCTCCTGCAGCAAAGCACCCCCACAACATGATGCTGCCACCCCCGTGCTTCACGGTTGGGATGGTGTTCTTCGGCTTGCAAGCCTCCCCTTTTTCCTCCAAACATAACATAATGGCCAAACAGTTCTATTTTTGTTTCATCCAACTAGAGGACATTTCTCCAAAAAGTTTGATCTTTGTCCCCATGTGCAGTTGCAAATCGTAGTCTGGCTTTTTTATGGCAGTTTTGGAGTAGTGGCTTCTTCCTTGCTGAGCGGCCTTTCAGGTTATGTCGATATAGGACTCGTTTTACTGTGGATATAGAGACTTTTGTACCTGTTTTCTCCAGCATCTTCACAAGGTCCTTTGCTGTTGTTCTGAGATTGATTTGCACTTTTCTCACCAATGTGAGATGTTCATCTCTACGATGAACATCTCTCTCTCTCTCTGACGGCTGCGTGATCCCATGGTGTTTATACTTGCGTACTATTGTTTGTACAGATGAACGTGGTACTTTCAGGCGTTTGGAAATTGCTCCCAAGGATGAACCAGACTTGTAGAGGTCTACAATTTTTGGCGGATTTCTTTTGATTTTCCCATGATGTCAAGCAAAGAGTCACTGAGTTTGAAGGTAGGCCTTGAAATACCTCCACAGGTACACCTCCAATTGTCTCAAATGATGTCAATTAGCCTATCAGAGTTTTCTAAAGCCATGACATCATTTTCTGGAATTTTCCAAGCTGTTTCAAGGCACATTCAACTTAGTGTATGTAAACTTCTGACCCGCTAGAATTGTGATACAGTGAATTATAAGTGAAATAATCTGTCTGTAATCAATTGTTACAAAAATGACTTGTGTCATGCACAAAGTAGATGTCCTAACCGACTTGCCAAAAATATAATTTATTAACAAGAAATTTGTGGAGTGGTTGAAAAACGAGTTTTAATGACTCCAACCTAAGTGTATGTAAACTTCCGACTTCAACTGTACATACAGCATCCCTTTGATCGTTGTATAATTTCTTCTCGCATCTACGTGCTATCCTCCTCTCACCTTATATCTTCGCTTGTGGACTTCAGTGCACAACATGTCAACTGTCTGTGACCAGGCAAAAAAAACTTTCCAAGCCAAACCATCATATCATAACCGCTACCTACATTGTTGTCACCATATTATAACATCAGTGGTGTAAAGTACTTAAGTAAAAATACTTGAAAGTACTACTTAAGTAGTTTTTGGGGGTATCTGTAGTTTACATTACTCTTTATATTTTTGACAACTTTTACTTTTACTTCACTACATTCCTGAAGAAAATCTTGTACTTTTTAGTCCATACATTTTCCCTGACACCCAAAAGTACATGTCACATTTTGAATGCTTAGCAGGACAGGAAAATTATTAAATTAATGCACTTATCAAGAGAACATCCCTTGTCATTGCTATTGCCTCTGATCTGGCGGACTCACTAAACACAAATGCTTAATTTGTAAATTATGTCTGAGTGTTGGAGTGTGGCCCTGGCTATACATAAATAAAAGGAAGTCATTTGAAATTATTTATACTTTTAATTTTACTTTCAATACTTAAGTATATTTTAGCAATTACATTTGCTTTTGATACTTAAGTATATTTAAAGCCAAATACTTTGACTTTTACTCAGGTAGTATTTTTTACTGGGTGACTTTCACTTTTACTTCAGTCATTTTCTATTAAGGTATCTTTACTTTTACTCAAGCATGACATTTGGGTACTTTTCCCACCACTGTATAACGTCAGTCAACATAGCTACTAGAACTAACGCATGAGTAAATCCGCTACAATCATGCAGTACAGTGTATAGTCACCAAGGAGTTTAACAGTTACACTGGCGGGTCCCGGTGGCAATGTACAAAACCATAAGTTCCATTGTTGGATAGCCATAGCCAGTTAGCTAACACAGTATCCCTCTCTGTTTGATATGGTTGTTTGAGTAGGCTAAACTAGCTAGCTGCATTTGCTAAGAAAGTGAAAAAAATACTAAATATCTCTCTCTGTTGCTTCTCCTTAATTTTTGAAGAAAAGTAATTTGTTAAAAACTGTTCAACTATTGTCTTTCACTGCACTGCAGTGCTAGCTTGCTGTAGCTTATGCTTTCAGTACTATATTCCTTCTCTGATCCTCTGATTGGGCTCTGATAGGTTGGAGGATGTCTTCCCGGAAGTTGTCATAATTACTGTGTAAGTCTATGGAAGGGGGTGAGTACCATAAGCCTCCTACGTTTTGTATTGAAGTCATTGAACCCAGAGGAGGATGGAAACTAGCCATCATCCAGCTACACCATGGTGCTACCCTACAGAGTGACGTTGAGGCTACTGTAGACCATTGCAAAACATTGTGTTTGAAATCAACTATTTGGTGACGTGAATATATTTAGTAGAGTTTTATCTAAAAACGTTTTAAATGTTTCACTATTTACATGTTTCTGAAATTCACTGAGGAGGATGGTCCTCCCCAAACACACATTCTTATTAGCTCGCATGACGAAAACAGAGTCTACATAGCTACATTTCAATATGGCTAGTAAACACAAGACCATTTTGACTAGCAATCTTTTTGATGTGGTTATATAAATGGCTAAACAACAACATGAAAGTATTCACAAAACATAAAGGAAAGTTAAGCTTACAGATGGTGCCAGCATAAGGGCTATGAAAGACAGGATGGCAAAGGATGGAAGATGATTACATTCAGGATTGTCAAAAACAGTAGATAGCTAACAACAACCAACTACTTCCTGTTTTGTCTTCTTCTGTGGTCGTGAAAAGACTGTGTAGTCTGGCAGTAGTGTTGTGACTACTTATTTACTGCCAACATCAAGCTGTAAAAATCTCTACCTGATTACTCCTGGAAGCACTACTGTTTTTCCTACTGAACACTACAAAACTCTACTTGAGTAGTGCATATACAACACATTCACCACACAATCCCTACAGGTAATCCCTACATAATCACTACTGCACAAATAGGTTTTGTGTAGTAATTCAGTAGTCTTTTTTTCATGAGGGGTCACCTACTTAGAACAGAAAACAATTAAGTAAATATGATGTTTCCAGAATTAATGTGTAGCTCGTCATCTTTTCACCTTGTTTTTGAGATGGCATTGACACACTCAGGTTGGTATACATAGTTCAGTCACTACAATACGGTCGTAAACAGTAGCAAATTAACCTGAGGTCTTTTAAAATAGGGCCTAATAGAGCTGAGGGCCACCCAGACGGGGAGTACTGCAGGCTGCTGATAGCAGCAGGTCTATGGAGATAAACACACACCGGCATTCCTGCTCCAGATGCTAACAGCGCTACCGCTAGGCTAAGGTGTGATCAAAACAAACAGCAAGTCGCTTAGCTAGCCTCTGCCCTTGGAAACCATACAAAGACCAACAGCATCTGATAAAGAACAAACACAGTTGAAGTGGTATACACTCTAGTACATAGTCTCACTTTAATCTTGCGAGATAAGGCTGACCAGGTTAATGTGTGTGTGTGTGTGTGTCCCTCTCTTCCTCCCTAACCTCCCTCCCTCCTCCTCTCTCTCTAGTGTGTGGCCTCCTTTTAGCATGTGTTATAGCCAGAGAGTCCTACAGAGTTCTGTGACTACAGGCCAGTGTTCGAGAATGTTAATATGATGTCAATGGAAGCTGGGACAGGTCCAGCATGGATCCCATTAGCCTGATTGGCCAGAATTAAACATCCACTTACTGCTGAGTACACACTACACAAACAGACTGGCACGTCTATATGGCAGGCCAAAATGATCACTGTAAAAACTGGTGGGTTGTAGTACTAGTTGTAAAGAAAAGTGTCACTTCCTTTATATCCTTTATATAAAGTATAGAAACGTGGCACAATGCTGTCCTATGTAACTGATCGGTCACTGTGGGAGTCGTTCAGAACAAAGAGGAAGACAGGAGAGAGAGCCCGTGGAGATGAATATGTAGAAAAGCTGGATCCCAGTGGAGATGTTGTTCTTTGATGTTTTCTGTGTCACTTGTTGACCTCTTATGTTGTAATATTAATATCAACATGCTACAGGCCTAGTTGGGGTGAGCCAAATAAATGTTTTCTACATTGTTTATCTATTTTTTTTAAATGTCTTTATGGAACCAGATCCTATTGAGATGAATATCAAAAACCAAATACATTCATAATCTTCTTTTTGCATGGTGTATTACTTTAGTATGAGTGTTCTCTATATGCCTGATCCTCGTATCCCTTCATATCGAGGTGTAGTAGGGAAAAAAGAGGTGATCTGTTGTAAAAACAAATGTCATGTTTTCAGTATTAGCCCCATGGCACATTTGTGGTGGGGGACATCAGATTTGGATCAGAGAGGAGTTTGTTCCCCACACAGCTCAGGCCAGAGCCCTGCAGTTAGAGACCAGAGAACAACCACGTCAACGACAGCCTTCAGGATGTGTTTCAAATGGCACCCTATTCCCTATATAGTGCATTCATTTTGAACATAGCCCAAATGCACTGCATAGCAAATAGGGTGCCATTTGAGACCCACCCTCAGTCTCTACCACATGGCTACGCTACAGGGGGGAACCATCCGTGGAAATTAAATGAGGGATTTTCTGAAGACTTGGAACATTCCTCCGTGCTTGGATTTCTAAAACATAAACCCGCCGTGAGATTGGAATCCCCTCATTTTAAATTAAATGAAGGGATCCTTGTTTGAGGAAAGTTGGAAGGATTCCTGTTTTGTATTTTAAAATGAAACTTCTGGTAATCCACTTTAGATAGTGTCCCAGCATATGGTTCCAGCTGTGAAAGGACACATTTTTGGAGACTAATAGCTGTCCTTCATCTCACAATCAGAGCCTTTACTGCCTACCTGGGTGTCAGTCAATTTCTCCTTTGTTGGCTAAAGAAGAATCAGACTGTTGCTAGTCTGTTGGGGAGTTTCTTGCAGCTTCAGTGGTATACAATACACAGTACATGGCATAGTATATTTGTCCAGGCAGCCTGGGGGAGAGCGCACTCAGCCCAGCTCTCAGCCCAGCCTCCAACAGCCTTGTGAAGGAGGAGGAAGTCCTGAGGAAATTACTTTTCAGTGGTCGTTATGGCCTTGTGGTTTTCCTTTAGCACCCACTCATTGACTTCCTTCCCATCTGACATTTCAGTGAGGCCAGCATCTAATGTAGGTGTTTATATTGATGTAATCACAGACCTAACCAACTACTTACAAAACTAAATCAGAGGCTCTCAAGGCTGCAGAGCGTCAAAGAGACAATGAGAACACACTAATAACACAAGGAATATTAATATGTTGTCACAATTTGTAATATAGATTGGGACGCAGATCTGGTCATGTTTATGACACACAAGCCAGGCTCCAAAGGTCTTAAAGTCTGTTTCATCACATGCAGGATGATAGGATTGAGACTGGGTACATAGAAACAAGATTTACTTCATGGGTCACAAGAAATTCCCAGAAGCTTTTGGTGGGTCCGTTTGCCAAATATTTGGGAACCACTAATCAAATCTCTCCTCTCCCCTCCTCTCCGCTCCTCTCCTCTCCTCTCCTCTCAGAAACCTGATGCCTCGGACATTGGAAAGCCAGATCACTATGGAGAAGACACCTAGCTACTTCGTCACCAAGGAGGCTCCTCGCCGTCTCTTCGCCCTGAGTCGTCACACCAAGCTGATTGTGGTGGTCCGAGATCCTGTGACCCGGGCTGTGTCCGACTACACCCAGACACTGTCAAAACAACCCGGCCTTCCGTCCTTCCAGAGCCTGACCTTCCGGAACTCAACCATGGGCCTCATCGACACCTCCTGGAGCGCCGTGCGCATCGGGATCTACGCCAAGCACCTGGAGAACTGGCTGCGCTACTTCCCCCTCTCGAAGTTCCTCTTTGTCAGCGGGGAGAGGCTGGTGACGGACCCGGCCGGGGAGATGGGCAGGGTGCAGGACTTCCTGGGGCTGAAGAGGTTGGTCACGGACAAACACTTCTACTTCAACCAGACCAAGGGTTTCCCCTGCCTGAAGAAGCCTGAGGGGAGCAGCAGGCCACGCTGTCTAGGGAAGTCTAAGGGAAGGCCTCATCCACAGATCTCTCCAGA
Organism: Oncorhynchus mykiss; assembly: GCF_013265735.2. NCBI lineage: Eukaryota > Metazoa > Chordata > Actinopteri > Salmoniformes > Salmonidae > Oncorhynchus > Oncorhynchus mykiss. The sequence goes on along the minus strand of NC_048587.1, from coordinate 48,563,270 downwards.
GGTGCTGCTCAGGCTCAGGGAGTTCTATAGGCCATTTAATATGAAGTTTTACCAAATGACAGGCCATGACTTTGGCTGGGACTGATGGAAATGGGATGGGATAGAGCATAGACATGGGTCTCCAGAGGATAAGACAGGCCCTGTACTGGCCACTCAACCTGATGTTTTACCAGATGACAGGTCTTCGTGACTTCGGCTGGGACTGGCGGGAACAGGCTAGAGTTGTGCTACCATTGTAACCAAACCATGGGAGAGACTGATAGGTTATTTTGGTTATAAAGAGAGGCATTAAAACTCCTTGAATAACAGATGTGATTTTTCTTGTAAGATTGTTGTGTCACTGCAATGTAATACCATTTTTATATTCTGACAAAACTGCTCCATGAGCCTGACAAATCTTTTCACCTGAGAAATGAATCCCGAATATGCTAATACTATTTAAATAAGCTAGACTACAATAAGCCAAGTGCATTTCCTGAATAATTTTAGTAATCACAAATGATTTACTGTTGTCCCATTTTCCGGTTTTAAAATGCAATCCCAACGATTTTTAGGTGACATTTTTTTTATTAAAAGAAGACTATTGCTGGGATAAATGCTCGGATAAATGCTGGACAATGCTATTTTTTGGGGGGAAATATATATTGGTTGGTTTACTCTATGTGCTGTAAAATTGATATTATTTATGTTGCAAGACTTATGCTATTGAGAATTGTGATATATCCTATATGTGTATCTGTGGTTTTCTGCATTGTGTTTTTGTTTCAAACCAAACTAATAAACTGTACCTCTCTGACTGTAAATTTCTGGAAAGCATCATTTATCAAATTACAATGTTTTATCTTCTACTTCTGTTTTTCAAAATGCTGATATTTTACTAAAGCTTTTATTACAAAACAACTGTCTTGTTTTCATCAAATAAGTCAACATTTCAGAATAAAATACCTTTCTATGAAATATCCACACCATGTGATCTACTGTTCAGTCACGTCAGACCAGTCTTCCAGCGGATGTGTAGAGAGAGGGGAGGTAGAGAGGTGGTGTGGGTCATATGGCCCTGTAGAGTCCAGGGCTAAATTTGAAGTTAATGCAAAAAGGAAGCTTTCTGATGTGTAAGCAATCAATTGGCCAGGGTCATTGGAGACATTTGGGATGGCCATTTTTGACCCCTGATTCCCCATTGACCTGTTGGCCTCACCATCATAAACTGCTGACCGCTCCAGTGCTGCGGCGTTGGCCAATGGAGCCGCCCAGACACACTCCCTGGGTGCTTCCCAAATGGCACCCTATTTCTTATATAGTGCACTTTTGACCACAGCCATTGTCAAAAGTAGTGCACTATATAGGGGATAGAGTGCCATTTGGGACACAGATATACTCCCTATTCTAGAGGATCCATTAATATTGCAAACTTAACCTCCGGGACCCGGGGTGAAGGAAGATGGCTGAGCAGAATCAATAACTGCCTGTTTAGTTTATAGGCTCTGGGATATGTGCTTATACCTACCATGTCCCCGTGTCAAGGTGATTTAGACCAGGGTCGGCCCCAGGTCGCTATCACACATTTGTAAAATATTACTTAATGTGTGATTTATCATATATATGCATGAGGGTATTCATATTGGTCTGTGATATTGATCCGTGGGCACTTATCTTTACTGGCCTTCAGACTAATATATAGTACCAGTCAAAAGTTTGGACACACCTACTCATTCAAGGGTTTTTCTTTATTTTTACTATTTTCTACATTGTAGAATAATAGTGAAGACACCAAAACTATGAAATAACACATACTTGTAGTAACCAAAAAAAGTGTTAAACAAATCAACATATATTTTGATGACAACTTTTCACACCATTGTCATTCTCTTAACCAACTTCACCAGGTAGTCACCTAGAATGCATTTCAGTTAACAGGTGTGCCTTGTTAAAAGTTAATTTGTGGAATTTCTTTCCTTCTTAATGCGTTTGAGCCAATCAGTTTGATAAAAGACAAGGAAGGGGTGGTATACAGAAGATAGACCTATTTGATAAAAGACCAAGTCCATATTATGGCAAGAACAGGTCAAATAAGCAAAGAGAAATGACAGTCCATCATTACTTTAACGGTTAAGACATGAAGGTCAGTCAATATGGAACATTTCAAGAACTTTTCTTCAAGCGCAGTCACAAAAACCATCAAGTGCTATGATGAAACTGGCTCTCATGAGGACCCCAACAGGAAAGGAAGACCCAGAGTTACCTCTGCTGCAGAGCATGTTCATTACAGTTACCAGTCTCAGAAATTGCAGTCCAAATAAATGCTTCACAGAGTTAAAGTAACAGACACATCTCAACATCAACAGTTCAGAGGAGACTGCATGATATCAGGCCTTCATGGTTGAATTGCTGCATTGAAACCACTACCAAAGGACACCAATAAGAAGAAAATATTGCTTGGACCAAGAAACACGAGCAATGGACATTAGACCGGTGGAAATCTGTCCTTTGGTCTGATGAGTCCCAATTTGAGATTTTTGGTTCCAACCGACATGTCTTTGTGAGACGCAGAGTAGGTGAACGGATGATCACCACAAGTGTGGTTCCCACCGTGAAGCATGGAGGAGGAGGTGTGATGGTGTGGGGGTGCTTTGCTGGTGACATAGTCAGTGACTTATTTAGAATTCAAGGCACACTTAACCAGCATGACTACCACAGCATTCTGCAGTGATACACCAACAGGACAATGACCCAGCACACCTCCAGGCTGTGTAAGGGTTTATTTGACCAAGGAGGTTGATGGAGTGCTGCATCAAATAACCTGGCCTCCACCATCCCCTGACCTCAACCCAATTGAGATGGTTTGGCCACAGAGTGAAGGAAAAGCAGTCAACAAGTGCTCAGCATTTGTGTCAACTCACATTCCAGGTGAAGATGGTTCAGAGAATGCCAAGAGTGTGCAAAGCTGTTATCAAGGACAAGGGTGGTTACTTAGAAGAATCTCAAATATAAAATATATTTTGATTTGTTTAACACTTGTTTGGTTACTACATGATTCCTTATGTGTTATTTCATAGTTTTGATGTATTCACTATTATTCTACAATGTAGGAAAAAGTTCAAATAAAGAAAAACTCTTGAATGAGGTGATGTGTCCAAACTTTTGACTGGCACTGTACTTACTGTTTTTGGTTGGTACCTCATGTATTTGGTGTCTCATTTACAGTATGTAGACGTCAAAGTTCTTATTTAATCAGAATCAGAATCCCCTTCCTTTGCCAAATACATTTTCATGTAAAGGAATTTGACACAGTGAAATAGTGCTGCCACAATAAACAGAATAGATACATAGATGTGGAATTTACATAACTCACACCCAGTATGTCCACAATGAACACCAGGCTAAAAACTTCTGACTGCACTATATCAAATCAAATCAAATGATTTATTAGTCACATGCAACAGGTGTAGACCTTCAGTGAAATATTAACTTATGAGCCAACAATAACCAACAATGCAGTCTAAAAATACGGATAAGAATAATAAATAAAAGTAACAAGAAATTAAAGAGCAGCAGTACTTGGCTCTCCAGTACAGTCTATGACTAGGGTGGCTGGAGTCTTTGACAATTTTTAGGGCCTTCCTATGACAGCACCTGGTATAGAGGTCCTGGATGGCAGAAAGCATGGCCCCAGTGATGTACTGGGCCGTTTGCACTACCCTCTGTAGTGCCTTGAGGTCGGAGGCCAAACAGTTGCCATACCAGACAGTGATGCAACCAGTCAGGATGCTCTCGATGGTACAGCTGTAAACCCTTTTGAGGATCTGAGGACCCATGCCAAATCTTTTCAATCTCCTGCGGGGGAATAGGTTTTGTTGTGCCCTCTTCATGACTGTCTTGGTGTGCATGGACCATGTTAGTTTGTTGGTGATGTGGACACCAATGAACTTGAAGCTCTCAACCTGCTCCACTGCAGCCCGGTTGATGAGAATGGGGGCGTGCTCTGTCCTCTTTTTCCTGTAGTCCACAATCATCTCCTTTGTCTTGATGATGATGGAGAGGTTGTTGTCCTGGCACCACACAGCCAGGTCTCTGACCTCCTCCCTATAGGCTGTCTCGTCGTTGCCGGTGATCAGACCTACCACTGTTGTGTCATAGCAAACTTAATGACGATGTTGGAGTCGTGCCTGGCCATGGAGTCATGAGTGAACAGTGAGTACAGGAGGGAATTGAGCACGCACCCTTGAGGGGCCCTTGTGTTGAGGATCAGCGTGGAGGATGTGTTGTTACCTACCCTTACCACCTGGGGGCGGCCCGTCAGGAAGATCAGGATCCAGTTACAGAGGGAGGTGTTTAGTCCCATGGTCCTTAGCTTATTGATGAGCTTTGAGGGCACTATGGCGTTGAACACTGAGCTGTAATCAATGAATAGCATTCTCAAATAGGTGTTCCTTTTGCCCAGGTGGGAAAGGGCAGTGTGGAGTGCAATAGAGATTGCATCATCTGTGGATCTGTTGGGGCGGTATGCAAATTGGAGTGGGTCTAGGGTTCTGGGATAATGGTGTTGATGTGAGCCAAGACCAGCCTTTCAAAGCACTTCATGACTACAGATGTGAGTGCTACGGGTTGGTAGTCATTTAGGCAGGTTACCTTAGTGTTCTTGGGCACAGGCACTATGGTGGTCTGCTTAAAACATGTTAGTATTACAGATGCGGACAGGGAGAGGTTGAAAATGTCAGTGAAGACACTTGCCAGTTGGTCAGCGCATGCTCGCAGTACACGTCCTGGTAATCATTCTGGCCCTGCGGCCTTGTGAATGTTGACCTGTTTAAATATCTTACTCATATCGGCTGCGGAGAGCGTGATCACACAGTCCTCCTGGAACAGCTGGTGCTCTCATGCATGTTTCAGTGTTATTTGCCTCGAAGCGAGCAACGAAGTAGTTTAGCTTGTCTGGCAGGCTCGTGTCACTGGGCAGCTCTCGGCTCTGCTTCCCTTTGTAGTCTGCAATGGTTTGCAAGCCCTGCCACATTGGTAAAACTAATTTAAGTTTCCCTGCATTAACTAGGAGCGTTGCCTCTGGGTGAGGGTTTTCTTGTTTGCTTATGGCGGAATACAGCTCATTCAATGCTGTCTTTGTGCCAGCCTCTGACTGTGGTGGTATGTAAACAGCTACGAAAAATACAGATGAAAACTTTCTAGGTAGATAGTGTGGTCTACAGCGTATCATGAGATACTCTACCTCAGGCGAGCAATAGCTCGAGACTTCCTTGATATCATGCACCAGCTGTTATTTACAAAAATACATAGTCCGCCGGCCCTTCTCTTACCAGACACTGCTGTTCTATCCTGCCGGTACAGCGTATAACCAGCCAGCTGTATGATGATAGTGTCGTCATTCAGCCACGACTCCGTGAAGCATAAGATATTACAGTTTTGAATGTCCCGTTGGTAGTTTAATCTTCCCCGTAGGTCATCTATTTTATTCTCCAAAGATTGCATGTTTGCCAGCAGAATGGAAAGAAGTGTGGGTTTATTTCGATCGCCTACGAATTCTCAGAAGGCAGCCCGCCCTCTGGTCCCTTTTTCTCCACCTCCTCATCATGCAATCACGGGGATATGGGCCTGTTCCCGAGAAAGCAGTATATCGTTCGCATCGGGCTGGTCAGACTCGTTAAAGGAAAAAAATTATTCTGCCAGTCCGTGGTGAGTAATTGCAGTCCTCATGTCCAGAAGTTATTTTCTGTCATAAGAGACGGTAGCGGCAACACAAAAAACAAGTTACAAACAACGCAAATAAATGAACAAAAAAACACAATCAGTTGGGGCCATGTAAAACATCTGTCTTCTTCTCCGGCACCAGGCTAAAAACTACTAACTACACTATGTGAACACGAGGCTGTAACCAGGCTAGAAACTACTGACTACACTATATGAACACCAGGCTAGAACCAGGTTAGAAGCTACTGACTACACTATTTGAACACCATGCTAGAACCAGGTTAGAAACTACTGACTACCACTATATGAACACCAGGATAGAAACTACTGACTACACTATATGAACACCAGGCTAGAACCAGGTTAGAAGCTACTGACTACACTATTTGAACACCATGCTAGAACCAGGCTAGAAACTACTGACTACCACTATATGAACACCATGCTAGAACCAGGTTAGAAACTACTGACTACCACTATATGAACACCATGCTAGAACCAGGTTAGAAACTACTGACTACCACTATATGAACACCAGGATAGAAACTACTGACTACACTATATGAACACCAGGATAGAAACTACTGACTACCACTATATGAACACCATGCTAGAACCAGGTTAGAAACTACTGACTACCACTATATGAACACCAGGATAGAAACTACTGACTACACTATATGAACACCAGGATAGAAACTACTGACTACCACTATATGAACACCATGCTAGAACCAGGTTAGAAACTACTGACTACACTATATGAACACCATGCTAGAACCAGGTTAGAAACTACTGACTACACTATATGAACACCATGCTAGAACCAGGTTAGAAACTACTGACTACCACTATATGAACACCAGGATAGAAACTACTGACTACACTATATGAACACCAGGATAGAAACTACTGACTACACTATATGAACACCATGCTAGAACCAGGTTAGAAACTACTGACTACACTATATGAACACCATGCTAGAACCAAGTTAGAAACTACTGACTACACTATATGAACACCATGCTAGAACCAGGTTAGAAACTACTGACTACCACTATATGAACACCAGGATAGAAACTACTGACTACACTATATGAACACCAACCAGGCTAGAAACGATTGACTACACTATATAAGCACCAGGCTAAAAACTATTGACTACACTATATGAACACTAAGCTAGAAACTATTGACTATACTATTTGAACACCAGACTAGAACCAGACTATAAACTACTGACTACACTATATAAGCACCAGGCTAGAAACTACTGACTACACTATATAAGCACCAGGCTAGAAACTATTGACTAAACTATATGAACACCATGCTAGAACCAGACTATAAACTACTGACTACACTATATGAATACCAGGCTAGGAACTACTGACTACACTATTTGTTCATTTTATTGCCATTTGTCCCTCCATTTCTATTATCTAGGTGTCTCGTAACAATATGGATATACTGGATTTAAGGAAGCTGATACATAATAAAATTGCCCTGATAATCACATTTTCAATCATCATATCAAATGAAGCTTTATTTACGCTGCACATTTCAGACACGGAATGCAACGCAATGTGGTTTACAGGAAAAAAAGAAATACAAATATTCATATGTACTACACAACAAACATAAGAGGATAAAAAAACAAAAGTAGAACAATAAAAACTGTAAGACTAAAAAGCACCCTAAGGAAAAGCAAACCCAAAAAGGTGTGTTTTAAGATGTAATCATTGGTTGTACTAAAGACTGGTGACTGGAGACTGGAGACTGGTGATTAGAATGGACAGGCCAAGGTTCAATAATGTAGAACTGGGGGAAGAAGAGGGGGACTATACAAGTGGAGAACAAGAAAACCCCCACAGAGAACAGCAACAATAGTGTCTTATTGCTCTTTGGGTATAGCATGTTGAAAGTCAGAGGATTCCATTCATTGAAGAGGAGAGAGAGAGGGAAGGGATTGACTTTGAGAGTTCCCCGAGCTAAAAGTTCCCTTTATGTTATGGAACTAGATCCTTTATGTTTCAGTACTAGAGCCTTTATATTTCAGTACTAGATCCTTTATATTTCAGTACTAGAGCCCTCAAAGTAGATAGCTATCTTTTCACCAGCTGACTTGATGCATTGCATTGATGCTCGACCATAATGATTTGCAAACAACCAGACGGGCTCAAAACGAGGTCTGTAGAGCGGGTCCTGAAACCTCTTCTCAGACATTACACCCCATACATCTCCCTGGAGGTTCCTGTGAAAGCCTGACCACTGTGTAGCCATAGTCAGTGGAAAATATCAATTAATAAAGCTCATGCAGGCAGGGAATAAGCCTGGAAGTCACCCCTCAGATCACCTCAGATCAAAGCAATTGTTGACCCTTTCAGTGGAGGTCAAGTAGCTGTATTCATGGAAGTTGTGAATGGCCACTGTGTGTGTGTGTGTGTGTGTGTGTGTGTGTGTGTGTGTGTGTGTGTGTGTGTGTGTGTGTGTGTGTGTGTGTGTGTGTGTGTGTGTGTGTGTGTGTGTGTGTGTGTGTGTGTGTGTGTGTGTGGAAGGTAGAAGGACAAGACCTGTTCAACAGCACGGTTGAGTGGCTTCACTTCCTTATAGTACCTATTATTACTATCCTCTGTCTCTGTGTTCAGCCTGTGATTATACAGCTGTTTCCAAAGCCTACATTCACCACCTGTCTTGTACTCTGATCACTTACTCACTGCAAATCCCCCACAATCCTCAAGAAGGGACAAGCAACACCCTCACCCCTTTCAAAACCGGTCACTCTCCAAAAGGTCAATCAGATGCCATGCCACTTAATAGATGTCCAGTGTGTATTGCAGAGGGAGTCAGATCTCCTCTGGTCTGGTGGATGGAAGGCCATGTCTCCTCTGGTCTGGTGGATGGAAGGCCATGTCTCCTCTGGTCTGGTGGATGGAAGGCCATGTCTCCTCTGGTCTGGTGGATGGAAGGCCATGTCTCCTCTGGTCTGGTGGATGGAAGGCCATGTCTCCTCTGGTCTGGTGGATGGAAGGCCATGTCTCCTCTGGTCTGGTGGATGGAAGGCCATGTCTCCTCTGGTCTGGTGGATGGAAGGCCATGTCTCATCTGGTCTGGTGGATGGAGGGCCATGTCTCCTCTGGTCTGGTGGATGGAAGGCCATGTCTCCTCTGTTCTGGTGGATGGATGTCTCACACTGATGTTCTATGGTCTAGATGAGATGGGGACTATTTCTATCTGAGGAGGAGAGATGGTGCCTGATTAGCTTCCAGCCTATTCATTTCCATCTAAGAGAGGAGTGAGGACTAAAGGAGAGGAGGAATGGAGAGAGGAGGAAAGTGTCTATGTCAGCCAGTGGATGAAGCCGAACACATAGGACCTGACACTGTGGATCTGGCACAGAGACTGACACAGGGGACTGACACAGGGGACTGGCACAGGGGACCTGACACAATGGACATGACACTGGGGACTGACACAGGGGACATGGCACAGGGGACTGACACAGGGGCATGTTTCAAGAAATTCAAAACACAGTCACTTCTAGTGCCGGTTATATAAACATGAGCAATTTCAATTGACTAGATTATTCATTTAAAACGACTTATTTTGTGTGTTTATTTGATCATGTATTTTGAGGTATTAAAGATTCATCCTCACATCACCAGCGACCCAAACAAAATGCTGACACTCTGCTTACATTGAATAAGTATTTTCTCCAGTGATTAGTGACCAAATCTGAGACAATGTCCACTTCCTGTGAACTGGTGGGAGACTAGACTTCGGTTTATTCCCACATCTCTAGGTCAAGAAAAAGACAGGCAAAATATCTCACATCTAGCCCCCTGGGCCTGAAATATAGCAGAGATCACCTCCCCAACTCTCATTATTTAATATTCTCTGAGAGGCTGTTTGGGGGTCAGAGATTTATGATGATATTCAATAAGACCCATGTCACATACAGCCTTGGAGCACTGGATTTTCAGTGTGTGTGTGTGTGTGTGTGTGTGTGTGTGTGTGTGTGTGTGTGTGTGTGTGTGTGTAGTGTGTGAGGAGATCATCATCTCTAGAGAGGGGAACACTGGATTGAGAAAAATAGACGGAATGGATTTATACCACACACGCTGAATCTCATTCATATTCTCTCTATCAGTCGTTCTCCCTCCCTCTCTCTCTCACACACACACACGCACGCACCCGCACGCACGCACACACACACACACCACACACACAAGCCTAATGATAATGTTCATGTACAGGATCATGAGAAACCATCATGTTCAGAAAATTTACTTCACCATTAAACAGTTTGTGATGTCAAGAGAGACAAGACAATCGAGGCTAATTTATCACTACTACTTAAAGTTTTAGCCATGTCTTTCTGTCTTCCATTCTGTCTGCCATGGTCCTACTTTGGAAAAGAAGTCATCCCGAGGGCAAATGTCCCCCTAAAGACAATACATCACTCTGACATTCTGTGATTTGAGGGATGATAAAAATCGAACATTGATAAAGACAAAAAACTAAATATATGAATACTACTATTGCCCACGACTTTAACTGTCACTCCAGACGTCCAAAGACAGACAATTGCAATGACAATGACACAAAATAGTAAACAGACTGTAAACTGACATTAAGCTCAGGCATTGATCAATGGTTGCATTTGCAACATGCATATTTCGGCTAGCTACACTATATGACCATAAGTATGTGGACACCTGTTCGTCAAACATCTCATTCCAAAACCATGGGCATTAACATGGAGTTGGTGCCCCCTTTGCTGCTATAACAGTCGTCAAGCTTCTGGGTAGGATTTCCACTAGATGCTGGAACATTGCAGCGGGGACTTGCTTCCATTCAGTCACACGAGCATTAGTGAGGTCAGGCACTGATGTTGGGCGATTAGGCCTGGCTCGCATTCGGTGTTCTAATTCATCCCAAAAGTGTTCGGTGGAGTTGAGCTCAGGGCTCTGAGCAAGCCAGTCATTTCTGTATGGACCTCACTTTGCGCACGGGGACATTGTCATGCTGAAACAGGAAATGGCCTTCTACAAACTGTTGCCACAAAGTTGGAAGCACAGAATGGTCTAGAATGTCATTGTATGCTGTAGCATTAAGATTTCCATTCAATGGAACTAAGGGGCCTTGCCTGAACCATGAAAAACAGCCACAGACCATTATACCTCATCCATCAAACTTTACAGTTGGCACTATGCATTGGGGCAGGTAGCGTTCTCCTGGCATCCGCCAAACCCAGATTTTTCAGAGAGCGTTTCCAATTGCTCCAGAGTTCAATGGCGGTTAGCTTTACACCCCTCCAGCAGATGCTTAGCATTGCACATGGTGATCTTAGGCTTGTGTGCAGCTGTTCGGCCATGGAAACCCATTTCATGAAGCTCCCGACGAACAAGTATTGTGCTGACGTTGCTTCCAGAGGCAGTTTGGAACTCAGTAGTGAGTGTTGCAAGCGAGGACAGACAATTTTTATGCGCTACCTGCTTCAGCACTCGGCGGTCCCGTTCTGTGAGCTTGTCTGGCCTACTACTTCATGGCTAAGTCATAGTTGCTCCTAGACATATCCACTTCACAATAACCGCACTTACCAGGGCAGCTCTAGCAGGGCAAAAATGTGATGAACTGACTATAATGGTGCCATGTTGAAAGTCACTGAGCTCTTCAGTAAGGACATTCTACTGCCAATGTTTGTCAATGGATATTGCATCGCAGCGGGTGTGGCTGAAATAGCCGAATCCACTCATTTGAAGGGGTGTCCACATACTTTTGTATATATAGTGTATAAGCCCCTTATGAAGTATCTTAAAACTACATTAGTCCACTGTAACACGCTGACTATGGGTAATTCCACAGTAATGGAATTTCACTGAGATTCAGATTGTTCACTTAAAATGTATGCCAAACAAAACCCGATTTCAAAGCTTAACAAACCATACATCAAATCAAATGTTATTGGTCACATACACATGGTTAGCAGATGTTCATTTGAGTGTAGCAAAATGCTTGTGCTTCTAGCTCTGACAGTGCAGCAATATCTAACAAGTAATCTAACAATTCCACAACAACTACCTAATACACACAAATCTAAAGGGGTGAATGAGAATATCTACATATAAATATGGATGAGCGACAACTCTATTCACAAGGACTACTTTTGAAACAATTTACACTGAACATTTTATTAAAACACATTTACTGGAAGAACTGTACAGACGCAAAGTTTGTTAACAGAATTTTGGTTAAATGTTTTATGCGTCTGTTATGTTTCTGCTCCGAGATTCAAAGATGTCTGCAGAAAGAATGGGCGTCAGCTATGACATGACACATTGACTTTGACATTTTGGGGGGGGGGGGGGTTATTGAACTACAGTAAGTGAAGGGGATTTACAACCAGTAACGGTATTGCGGTAACAGAATATTATCATGGGTTCTTGATCTGTACTATACATAAATACATAATTATAGATATACTGCAAATGTCATTCTCTTCATGGGGATGTATCCTAAATAGGTACACAAAGGTAAAAATATGCAATTTCCTCCTTTGCATATTTGGTCATTATTCTACACACGGGCTATTATTTTAATAAGCTCTGCCCCCGAACAAGACCAAATTTGGTTGGTCAGGACCAGACCAAATCTGAACCAATCATAGATGTCTATGTTTCACAAGTTTGGACATCAAAGTACAGCACAGTAGAGCTCAGTATATTACAGTAGAGTATAGTACAGTACAGTACAGCACAATAGAGTACAGTACAGTGCAGCACATTAGAGTACAGTAGAGTTCAGTAAGGTACAGTACAGCACATAACAGTAGAGTACAGTACATTATAATTTAGTACAGTACAGTTCAGTAGAGTACAGTACAGTAGAGTACAACAGAGTACAGTACAGCACAGCACATAACAGTAGAGTACAGTATGCTATAATTTTGTATAGTACAGTAGAGTTCAGTACAGTACAGTAGAATGCAGTAGAGCACAGTACAGTAAAGCATAGTAGAGTATAGTTCAGTACAGTAGAGTATAGTAGAGCACAGATCACTACAATACATTATAGTGTACTCAACTCTAGTGTGCTCTACTGTTTACTGTACTGAACACTACTGTACTGAATTATATTGAACTGTACTGTCCAAACTTGTGAACCCAACTGTGGTGTGTGGCTACTATAATTTCCCATTGTAGCCAATTATATTTTTCAGAAATTCCGTTACCGATTTGGTCATTTCAAAGCACAAGGCAATGTTTCTTAAACTTACAGAAGGCTTCAAAACTACATCTAAGTGTTGATATCAGTTGGCAGGTGTCTTTACTTCAACATTAATGTGCTTTAATGTATTTCTAATACCTTGTAAGACATTTTCTGCTAGATGATTTCTAAGACCCCTTTTCCATCTGCTTGACCAGAAATCAAAGCCTTTGCTCATGCCTAATTTGTAGGATGGAAAATGGTGAAAAAAAGTATATGCCTTAATTTCTCAAACATATAGACTCTTAGCTTTCATTTGACGCTCAATTTGACATGCTCCTATGACCTTCACATGTTGTTGCTCATGGGTCCTTTTACGTGGAAATGATCCTAGTACCAACGGGTTAAACAGAAAGAACTCCTCCAGAGACAACAGGTAACCATCTATACCATGGAGACAAGACACACTGCAATCAGAGACCTTTCACACTCCCAGGGATCGATCAGCAGCTAGTCAGGACGGCCTGATGACCATAATGCTGTGCAGTGTCCAGGCCATTATCTGACACAGTGACAGTCAGGCTGAGGTATTAGTGCCCGTCGTTCCACACATAACCAGGCCTGCTGTGATCAATACACAACTAAAAGAACAGGTAATATGATATTGATGGGCTCCCGATGATAAGGGGATAAGGAGAAGGGTTGGTGTGTGTGTGTGTGTTTAACTTAATGTGTCTTTTAACAATGTAAATGTATCTTCACACAGGATGCCATTCCAATGCATTTCTAACTGCCACTTGCTCAGTTCCATCTTGCCTGAGTTGATCAAGCTGACGTATTGGTGTGTTCAGACTAATGGAAATCAATGAGACAGAGAGCGTGCTGTTAATAAGAGCATTGCATTTCCACTTACTCAAGCTAAACCAGACTGAAGAGTAGCCACACCCCCATCTGATTAATGGGATAGCTCATCAGGATTGCTGAATACAGTCATTACAATGCATATGATGGAAGTCAACAATAACAGTACATGACTCACAATAGATTCTCTACTGTGGACCTTTACTACAATAGATTTTAATGTAATTACAAGCCTGGTGATGAGTTATTACATTTCATAACATGACATCTAATAACATGACAATAACATGAGCAACATATGTTTGCCTTATTTGGAAAGGAAACTAACTGTAAGTTGTCTAAAGCAGAAAGAGACTGGCCATTCAGCCAGGGTGGCATTAAGCCCAATTTGGAGACCAAATATAATGTGACACTCAGCAAGACATAGACTACATTTAGGAACTTATTATAAAGTGACACAGACAATCTATGAGGGAGAGTGGAGCCAGGGCCCCTCCCTCCCATGCTGTAGGTCTAACCTGTCACCTCACAGAATGGATGCTGATTTAACGACAGAGATGTCACTTCCTGTAGGGGCAGGGGTGAGGGCTTCTTTGCCCACCCACTAAGAGCCTCATTTTCACTGGCAGTTTGTGTGGTTTGTGTGTGGGTAGGGGCTGAATGAAAGACAGAGATGTCACTCCCTCTAGGGGCAGGGGTAAGGCTTCTCTGCCCACCCACTAAGACGGTTTCACTGGCACTGCTTAGCTCTTACACTATATTCTGATGAGCCTGCCAAGGGTCTGTGTCTGTGATGTCTGTAGGCTTGCTGTGTGTTCTCCTCCGTAACCACTGTATCAATCCCAAGGGCCTGATCGGTAATTACTGGGAAGCCTCACCAGTCAAATTCCTGCCCTCTGTCATCTCTCCAATCCCTGGAATGGCTTTTGGCCACACTTCTGCTCTACATGACTGGGATAAGTCCATAATCTGTTCCATGCTTTTTTATTAAAACCCAAGCCACATTGGTATTAATGCTTCATGAAGGGTTGCCTATAACAGAATGTGATCCCTACCATATGGGGCATAACGACCAGTCCCAGCATACCATCCAGCAGGAGAGGAACTGGAAAAGACAGTTGCGACCAACCCTTTCCTTCTAATACCAGAGTTTGATTTGAAAGAAGCCAGTATGTCATTGAAAAGGGAAAATTAGTAAGACATGTAGTTCTTGGAGGATGGACATGTCGATGCTACTACAGGTTTTCATATTTTAACATCATTTTCACAACCTCACCAATAAGAGACTCACAGATGCCCTCTCAATATTATTTCAATTTTAACACAGAGACTTATACGGTCCACCTTTAATGAGCCACCTGGATGGATAACCTGAGGAGATGTCCTCAGGGCAGGAGATGAATGATGTTTGGGCTGGTGTGATACATCAACATGAGCTACAGTGAAACTTAATGACTCCCCTAACCAACTCCCTGAGGACCTACTGCGGGTGACAGGCAGAGGAGATCTACACTAAATACTGAGAAAAACCCTCCATGGCGTTGCTCCAGTGGATGACGGATTATGCTAGAAATACTGAATATCGATAGGTTAAGGGATCGTCAGAGCATTATGTATTTAACCCTTCGTCAGCATCAACACGGTGTTTCGGTCCAGGTACCACCTCACGTGCGTCTAAGCTTGCCTCAGCTTAGTGGCTTTATAGCTAAGCACTATTTTTCTTATGCAACTTAATGCACTGAAAACACAAATATAATTGGTGATTAATGTTAAAAAATAATATTTTCAAACATGTTACATACTTAAGCTACCATATGAAATCTGCTCATAAACAGTGTCATAATTCCACATCCTGTTATTGAATGACATTACTGTAAGTACACTAACTCACCTTGTCCCATTTCATTCCATCCTTCTTGTGTTCCAGAACTAAATGGACTCATTGTTCAGCAGAACACAAGCAGCAAAGAGAAATGAAAGCTTCTGTTTCATATGTTCTCCCAAATATAATTGAACAAATGTGTGTTCCCTCTTATTTGAAACTTCAAAGGCTTGTTTTACTGAGAAAATGAAAAAACTGTGGGGTCAAACTCGGAGAGAGATGTTTCTGTCTGTCAAGGCCGATCTGTGGAGAACAAACCTACACATTCTTTGTTCGGATTCTGAATGCATCTCAGATAGAAACAGGCTGGACCTTTGATGTTCCTGAAATACTGCACTGGTCTTTCCAAAGTAAAGATGACAAATGGAAAGAAAGCTCTCTGGGCAATGTCATACTAACAGACAGTCACTGCATTTCAAGCTGGAGTTTTATTTTGAGTGGATAAAAAGTGAGAATTTAGTAAAGTTGATGCCGTTTATACAGTATAAAACAATGCATCATGCAAGCAAGCACACACGCTCACATGGTCACAAGCACACACGGGCATGCTCGCTAACACACACGCTCACATGGTCACAAGCACACACAGGCATGCTCGCTAACACACACGCTCACATGGTCACAAGCACACACGCTCGTCTGCTCGCGCGCACATACACACACACACACACACACACTGAAACCTATAATTACACCAGCTAAAGTCTCAGCATTGATGTGCTGACTGCTGACATCATGCAGTGAAATGTAACTGCTCTCTCCCTCTGCGCTGGTTTCATCAGCACCTTATTAAGACTATTTCAGACCTCAGTCAGAGTAATACCAGGTCAATTGGACCTGATGGACAACAGACAGAGAGCATAGTTCTACTAAAGCTCCCAGCTGGACTAGGCCTAAAGAACAGCAGTTGGACAGGTGGTAGGAATACTTGAGAGAAGTGCACACATAGTTGCCTACCTCTACAGTACTTTAAACTTGTTCCACTTTGGAAACACACACCCATACATGCACCACCATGCTCCTTGGCCAATGCTTGTAAAATGCTATATTTTCTGGTTGTTATGTTTTGACACCATTCGTTCATTAGGCTCTGCATTCGGCAAATGTACATTTTGTCACCATTCGTTCATTAGGCTCTGCATTCGGCAAATGTACATTTTGTCACCATTCGTTCATTAGGCTCTGCATTCGGGCAATTGTACGTTTTGTCACCATTCGTTCATTAGGCTCTGCATTCGGCAAATGTACGTTTTGTCACCATTCGTTCATTAGGCTCTGCATTCGGCAAATGTACGTTTTGTCACCATTCGTTCATTAGGCTCTGCATTCGGCAAATGTACATTTTGTCACCATTCGTTCATTAGGCTCTGCATTCGGCAAATGTACGTTTTGTCACCATTCGTTCATTAGGCTCTGCATTCGGCAAATGTACGTTTTGTCACCATTCGTTCATTAGGCTCTGCATTCGGCAAATGTACATTTTGTCACCATTCGTTCATTAGGCTCTGCATTCGGCAAATGTACATTTTGTCACCATTCGTTCATTAGGCTCTGCATTCGGCAAATGTACATTTTGTCACCATTCGTTCATTAGGCTCTGCATTCGGCAAATGTACGTTTTTCTCATATAAAAAAAACTATCATGATTGCTTCGATTTGATCTCTTCAGCATCACTGTATTACCATTTTGAACAACTGATTTGACTCTTGACAATAGCTCCATTGTTGGTATGTGGATTCTAGCTCTTTGTTCCACCTGTAACCTAACACTTGAGAATGTTAAGAAGTCCTGCTCTCCCTCCAGTTTCCAAATGGCACATAACTGTAAAACAACTTTGCTTCTCTCTCCTCTGTTTGGGAATATGGAGTGACAGATAACGGTATTACTCATATAACCAAGATAAAAACTGCCTTAAACAATTGTTCAAAAATCAAGTGATATAATTCAGTTTCAGATTATACTTTCCGTAAAATCCTTTCACTGGAGGGTCGGGTGAGAACAACTCTGATAATAGTGTTACCATAGAGAGTGTTACAGTCCCAGTGACAATATGGACCTGGCTTTGGGCGAGTCAGAACCAGGTGTAACATGGCTGCCCTCTAGACAACTGAAATACATAAACTGGTTTGATTAATAGTTCAGGAGGGTTAAGTGTCAGGGGTCAGCAGACCCCTCCGGCCCTCCCTGGTGTGGACTCATGGAAGCCGACCCTCAGACGAAGGGCCGGCCAATCACAGAGCAGTTCATCAGTGACTCTGTTTGGAAACTTGTGCCTTACCTGCTCCACTCAGAATGAGTAATGAAAGCAAATGTCACAAGTGGCATTCCAAAACATCCAATAGGTGAAAAATGTGATTTCTAAATTTACACAAATGATCAATTGTAGGGGCCGAGTAAACATTGATTTTCCATTATGTTGAATATAAAATCCAAGTAAATTAGCATACTGTATTCATTATGAATAAACCATGCAATAAAAAAGGAGATTTCACATGATACATTTTTGGTGCGATCAATGGAATCACAAACCCTGTTAGGAAATGCCTGATGAAATTTGAATTTGTAATGTGATAATTGAATAGGCCTACCTAAATGACAAATCCGTACTTTACTCTCGAATGTCAGCCTACACACCTTTGTATGGAATTTTAATGTTGATCATTACTTTAAAGTTGTCAAAGAATAACTATATTTACCATTTATAACATTCAGTGTAAGGCTAAACTAAAAACAGAAAACATAGTCCAACCTATGAAAACCAACACACACATCTGATCCAAAAACACAACACACAGCGAAAAGGATTAGAGTAAAGAACTTGACTGACGATAACCTGAATGCGGTTTCCAGTTCCACCTTTTGATAACCATTCAGCTGTGTAACACACTGTATCGTGTTCCAGCTCCGGCTTAGTGTATCAAAGCAGCTCCCAGCATCTGGTGAAGGGTGGAGCTGTCATAGCTGTCTCATCAAATACACACACCAACGACTGACAGGTAGGTTGGATCATTTTAGGCCTCAGAATAGGGACAATACCGTAGCCTGAGGCACTGCGGCTATCCCCTCTTTGTAATGGAAACATCTAGAACGTCAACGCTACGGAACAGAACAGACAGGCCATGCCAAATAATGCTTTGATATTCTACTTGTAGAATGCACCTGTGCATCATTGGCAGTTCGTCATTGTTCCTGCCGGTTTTACGTGTTTGCACAGCTGCCTGACTTGACTGTTCTTTGGAAGGTGTATTGAACGTTGTTGTATCTGAAAGGTAAAGGTTAAGTCTAGCCAAAATATTAGGGTGGATAGATTTACAGTATAAAAGTTAGAGTAAAATCTCAAACTGAGTAACTCAAAGGTGGAGAGGCATAGCCTTTACATATTTTGTTTGCCCATAGTCCATACGGATTTGCCTGCTTGTAAATCACACCTCTTTGTCTTTACATGCAAAAGACAGGTCAGTGATTAAGATACAGTATATTTACCTTGTAATAAATATGCTTTGGATAGGTCTTCATTGGCCTCCTCTATGATAGTGTAATGTAATGTTGGGCTATTACTGACCTACTGTACTAGTGTATTTACTTTATTTTTATTGTCACATACACACCGGATAGATGTTTTACGGTGTCAGCCATTGTAATAAGGGGCCTGGAGCAAATCAAGGTTAAGAGCCTTGCTCAAGGGTACATCAACATATTTTTTACTGTCGGCTCGGTATTCGAACCAGTGCACTTTCGGTTACTGGCCCAACGCTCTTACGGTTAGGCTGCCTGTCTTAACGAACAAGGGGAAATCCAAAACGAGGCTCTCTCAATGCAGATGAGACAAGAATATTAGCCTCTTAGACCATAAAGTATTATTCACCCCCCACCACCAAAACGGACACTTTAACCGTAAACAGCGCTGCAAAAACAACAAGGCTACTGTACCATTTCGAACTGCTTCTAGTCTATCGCCGCGTGCGGTGGACGGGGGAACACCCGCGAAATTCACTGAACTAACTCCTGAGGCAAACGGAACCAGGTAATGTCAATGGCTTTTCTAACAAACACTAACAGTAGGCCCCATTTGCTTTGTATCTATTACCGGCATTTTATCTGACATCGTTTGTTATTCTGACCTTAGAGAAAATTGGTTTGCCTTACCTGGCTTTTAGCTTGCAAGGTGGTTCGTGGCAGATAGTCTGGCAGGAAGCAGAGGGTCGCCAGAGTAGTTAGCTAATTTAGCTAGCCCAAAAATGTAACGTTGCCAATGTTTATTGTTCCACTAAAAGAGTACCTCCTGCGTCTGGTGATATTTTAATTAGAAATTGTGCACCAATATTGAATTTTAAAAGCCTGTTATATGAATTGAAGTGCCATTTAAAATAGACCACATGTACAATTCAATCAATTAGATTTTTAATATGAATAAGGGCTTGATAAAATGCCCAAGTTCAGGATTTTGACATGCCCTCTGTCAACACTGTGTCTTCTAGAAAGATTTTAACCCATTTAATCCCAACATTTCTCCCAAATTACACCACCATTGTAAAGCCCTAGTTATTTTGTTGCTTTAACAGTCATTTCTGAAGATCATTATTTATTTAATGTGATTAGTGATTAATTTACGTCAGTCCCTCATTTTAAGGTCAACTCTGTTTCATGAACTGAACACTCATGAAACTAGTACTTTTAAATTATTTTTTTAAAGAAACATTGAACATCTAATAGTTAAATCATAGAGTAGAAGCAGGTATGCATGCTGGTTCTATTCTATGTCAAATGTTGGGTGTTTTGTGGTGGAAAACTGAGCGGGTTGAGCATAACAACCTATGTTACCCATAGACAGGCTAGAAATGTTTTAACAATTAGAATTTTTTAAAGCTTGCATTCAATTGACAATCCTGTTATGATCAACCCTGTTATGGTCAACCGTGTTACTTTATTTGGCACTTACTGTAGTTTTACTATTTTTGTATTTATCCTCTTGAGATGGGAAAACATGTTTTTTATGAAGTTTAACATTTTCTCTTTATAACAATGTTAAAATTAGGTAAAATCTAAAGTTTGTTTTGCCCAAGTTACACTTCTCAAAAGGCAGTGAATGGGTGGAATGACCCATTTACTAACTCACACAGGTAGAATATCTGACACGTGTGTTTTCTATTCATTTTATTTCAGCAACTTAGACCTTAGAACTGGATAAACACTTGGAAAATGGCATACAGCAGGCAAGCTAAGGACTTTGTTGCCATTTCTGATTTACATCCAAATACAACACATCCGGTGAGTCATGTGATATGATACAATTGTTACAGTAACCTAACTTGTGGGTGGATACACCGTCTTGAAAAAAATGATTCAACCAATTTGATATCTTGAAGTGAAATAAACTGTCAAGACTACAACAATC
The DNA here is from genome assembly GCF_013265735.2 of Oncorhynchus mykiss. Taxonomy (NCBI): domain Eukaryota; kingdom Metazoa; phylum Chordata; class Actinopteri; order Salmoniformes; family Salmonidae; genus Oncorhynchus; species Oncorhynchus mykiss. The sequence continues at coordinate 48,542,219 of NC_048587.1, read as the reverse complement.
ATTTTGAATTGTGACTGTTGTATTGATTAGGCTAAATTGGTTTGAAGCATACAAAATGTTGAAATTTCTATTCTGTTTTTCAGAGAGTGGCTGGAGTCATCATTGGAAAAACTGATGTCAAAAGCTTTCCAGACAGGAAAAGTTGAGGATTCAATTTCATTATATTTCCCCCATCATTTAATATTGGTGCATACTGGCATCTAATAGTCTAAATACAACTTCCAAGTATTCATGTAGTATCACTGGTATCAAATTCAGTGATAGCCTGCTGTCCACTGAGGCTTCCTGCCTTTGTCCTCCCAAAACATAGACTTATCCCCAAGGCATGCCTACGCTGTAGCCTACTGTGCTCAAGTTTATGGCTTGCTCACTAGAACACTCTACTGGCACTTTTCTGAACTGATATCTGGCATTTCAGGTATTGGTTTTGACAGATTCACTTTCGGCTTCACAATCAAAGACTCGCCAGACTATTTCATTAATGTATCCTTGTGGGGCAACGATGGATACATCAATGGACTCTCTAACAGCTTCCGCATAGGAGACTGTGGTAAGATTATGCATTCAATTCTATGAAGATGTAAAATAATGCATCATGTAGAAACAATGTGTTCGTCTTTTTGATAATTACACTAATTTATCTGTATTTTACCCCCTTCAGTTATTATAGAAAATCCTTTAGTTGCTACCAAAGATCCTGAGAAAGAGGATAGATTCTGCCCCTCAACTCCCAGGTGCAGTGTACTGAGTGGTTAGTTCTCTTTTTAAACATGACTATACTCTAGTAATACAAGTAACAAAACCAATTTCTCTGTTTCAGCTTCTACAGGTTGCTGGTGAGTGAAGCTCACTCCCAGCTATCAATAAGCTCTGACATAGAGATGATGAACAGGCTGCTGCCTCTGCTCCACCTGCCTGTGAAGGACTCCCGGGACTTCTACTCTTTGGGAGACATCGTGGCCAACGGACAGAGCTTGGACAGGACCGTCATTAACATACTCGCCGCCGTTCGGTCGGTAAGATCTGAGAGTGCATAGAGTAAAGTAGGTCTTGAGGAGGGTAGTATCCGGTACACTAGTGTGACTTTAGACTATCATTATATAGTTGTATCTATTAATATAGGAGCCACAAACTAGGCCCTATTTTCACATGTCCAGAGGCATAAGTACCATATGTATTGGAAAAGCTAAAAGCGTTTCCAAACCACTATTTCTGCCCTCCAGATCGCAGAGCCAAAGTTTTTCACCACGGCGGACGGACGCAAAGGGCAGAGGCTAGAAGTGAAGCTCTTTGATGATTCTGTCACATCTTTTCCCTTAGTATGGTAGGAATTGTTCCACTGTACCCCACATGTCTTCAATATCCCCATCCTCTCCCCTGAGTTAACATAACCTTTGTATCACACAGCTGGGACAGAGAGGCCATTCAGCTAGTTCAGACTCTGATACCAAGAGAAACAGGTTGGTATACAGTGGGCTCTAATTCTTTGTGAAATGGAAATGTGAGATTTTGTGTTTGTTTTAAAATGTCATTGACTGAATAAGACTTTTTTGTGTACTTTAAGTGCTCTTTATCTCGGATGCCAGGATTGGTTTTGACAGCTTCCGGAACTGCATGACAGCAACAGTCAATTCTAAAACCATAATCACTGTCAACCCGGGTAAGGATATCACTTTATTTGGATTGATCACATCTGTTTACAACACATTCTCCATTGAGACACAGTAGACCATTGTTTTCAAATATAATATTTTAATTTTCCAGTACCTTATGCTGTAATTAATGTGATTCTGTTTTGAGATACATAAGATACAAAGGAAGCCAGCCTTCTGTTCAGCTATGCCAAAGAGGTCTCTGAGTCTGGTGTGTTGCATGAGGATGACAGGCCTGGAGATGTGCCTGGTAGGTAACAACCATGACTGTAGTATTATCATACAATTGAGACTTTGCACATTTTTTAAATTTAACTAGGCAAGTCAGTTAAGAACACATTTTTATTTACAATGACGGCCTACCCCAGCCAAACCTGGACCAATTGTGCACTGCCCTATGGGACTCCCAATCATGGCCGGATATGATGCAGCCTGGAATTGAACCAGGGACTATAGAGACACCTCTTGCACTGAGATGCAGTGCCTTAGACCACTGCGCCACTCAGGAACCCTAATGAGTAGGCCAGAGAAGAAGAGGCAAAGCAAGAAGGTTAACTCCACCCAAAATCTGTTAATGAAAATAAGACTGTGAAGTGAGGAATTTTCAATGAAAGAATGTCAAATTTGGTCAACAAAAAATGGAATTGCTAATTTGCTACGTAAGGTTTATTTGATCTAATAGAAGTTTGGTAATGGTTAGGTTGGTACGAATGCACACTGATATAGGTGGACGCACGTGGAATTTCGGCAACTTCTGAAAGAAACAACTTTATATCGGAGTGTTGCCTGTTTTTCACACACGTGTCTGCCCTCTCATTGGCTAGAATGGCCCCACCTGATCTCACTTCCTACCACCTGCCTTCCATCTTTGAGGACATGTGTTTCCATTGTTAGAGCTGTAGGGTTGCAAAATTCCAGGAACGTCCAATAAATTCCCTGGTTTTCCCAAAATCCCGGTTGGATCAATCGTAGATATCAGGAGGGAATAAGCAGAAGGGCCGGTATCCTCCATCCAGGATTTCTGGAAAACCATGGAATTTATTGAAAGTTCCCCGAATTTTGCATATAGAGCAGTCACTCGACTATCATGTCAATGTAATTTTTCTTCTTCTTATTATACCTTTATTTCAACAAGGGACACAGACTGAGACCAAGGTCTCTTTCACAGCTGGGCCCTGCGTATACATGTTTACACATACAGTTGAGGTACAATGATTAAGAAACTACACAAGACAAACAAATCGATCACAGATAACACAAAAAAATACAGCAACAGATTACATTTACACACAGATTATTACCCTAACAGCACAAGAACTTGCATTACCCGAAACAGTTACAAGCAATACAAAAATAAAAATCCTCCAATAAATATTTAAAATGGGCAAGGGGGACAAGAGTCTCAATAATAGGTCATCTTTGGTTAGGTCTACATGTTTGATTCTCTGTTATTGACGCCACTGTTCTCCTCTCTCCAGTGGATTCTATCAGTGATGTGTATACAGTGAGCCAGCTCAAACTCAAAGCCCAGGAGAACCCGGAGGTGTTCTGTGGAATCACCTACAGCTTCATCTCCAAACTAGATCTAGACACCTCTGTCTCCAAAGTCATCAGAAGCAGGTGGTAAGTTTAAATAGTGGATACACTTTGACACATGATTATTGAATTCACCATTTCTCAGCAAATCCCACATTTTCTGACTACACATTTCATCTCATTGAAACATAACTACATTAGCACCCTTTCTTTTTCCTGATTTACATATTGGTGCTGGTCTCCTCCCTGCTCAGTTCCAAGTGCAGGTACCAGGTGAATGAGGAGATTCAGAGCTGCTCCAACACAGCCTGCCCTGGGGGAGACCAGCCTCTGACTGTGACCACAGGGTTTGATCTTCTGGTGGATGTGACAGACCACACAGGAACCCTGCAGTCCTGCTCCCTGAACGGCACTGTCGCAGAGAAGACTCTGGGATGCAATGTGAGGGGAAATACAATATATAATAAGTGGGCTTATGCTGGATTTGTGCAGTTGCCCTAATGTGCAACCATGGTTGACAGCTCTGCCCTCTTTTGTTGCAGCCCGAGGAGTTTGTGAGTTTAACAGAGGATGAGCGAACGGCGATGAAATGGAAGATTCTCTTAGAAAGATGCAAAGTATATATCAAGGTGTGTAAAATCCTTATGTCATTGGTACTGATTAGCTTTGAAAAAGTTTTGAATGAACCTGTCAGTGGCAGCCTTGTCAAGTATTTTTCTCAGAATTTTGAGGTGAGGAACATAAAAAAACATCATTCTACTGTATCTTTCAGATCGCTCCCTCTCCCAAAAGCAGAAGTGGAATGAGAGGCAATGTCCTGCAGTGTTCCCTCGCTGATCCAGGAGAAGTGAAGCAGAACATGTCTGCCCTGCAGTAATCACGTTCACCAGTTGTGTGGTTGGGTCCAAGTGTGGCGAGTCCTTCAGTAGCTTTCTCATATTAGGTGAATAATGGTTGAGATGCACCTTTGACATGGCTTGTGGGTTCTGTAGCTAGGCCTAGATAGAATGTACACATTTTTCATATTTATTTCCCTTTATTTATTTGTTATTGTATATGTGCTGTAATGTACTTTATTTATGTGTATAGTGATAAATATACATATGTATATATATTTATAGAATAAAAATATTTTTGAAACCATTGCATTATTCTCTAATGAGCTTGGAGGCCTATCCAGTTTACTGTGCAGATACAGTTGAAGTCGGATGTTTACATACACTTAGGTTGGAGTCATTAAAACTTGTTTTTCAACCACTCCACTAATTTCTTGTTAACAAACTATAGTTTTGGCAAGTTGGTTAGGACATCTACTTTGTGCATGACACAAGTAATTTTTCCAACAATTATTTACAGACAGATTATTTCACTTATAATTCACTGTATCACAATTCCAGTGGGTCAGAAGTTCACATACACTAAGTTGACTGTGCCTTTAAACAGCTTGGAAAATTCCAGAAAATGATGTCATGGCTTTAGAAGCTTCTGATAGGCTAATGACATAATTTGAGTCAATTGGAGGTGTACCTGTGGATGTATTTCAAGGCCTACCTTCAAACTCAGTGCTTCTTTGCTTGACATCATGGGAAAATCAAAAGAAATCAGCCAAGACCTCAGAAAGAAAATTGTAGACCTTCACAAGTCTGGTTCATCCTTGGGAGCAATTTCCAAACGCCTGAAGGTACCACGTTCATCTGTACAAACAATAGTATGCAAGTATAAACACCATGGGACCACGCAGCCGTCATACCGCTCAGGAAGGAGATGCGTTCTGTCTCCTAGAGAGGAACGTACTTTGGTGCGAAAAGTACCATTCAATCCCAGAAAAACAGCAAAGAACCTTATGAAGATGCTGGAGGAAACAGGTACACAAGTATCTATATCCACAGTAAAACAAGTCCTATATCGACATAACCTGAAAGGCTGCTCAGCAAGGAAGAAGCCACTGCTCCAAAACCACCATAAAAAAGCCAGACTACGGTTTGCAACTGCACATGGGGACAAATATTGTCCTTTTTGGAGAAATGTCCTCTGGTCTGATGAAACAAAAATATAATGGTTTGGCCACAATGACCATTGTTATGTTTGGTGGAAAAATGGGGAGGCTTGCAAGCCGAAGAACACCATCCCATCCGTGAAGCAAAGGGGTGGCAGCATCATGTTGTGGAGGTGCTTTGCTGCAGGAGGGACTGGTGCACTTCACAAAATAGATGGCATCATGAGGCGGGAAAATATGAGAATATATTGAAGAAACATTGGTCTCAAAGCTTGGTCTCAAATGGGTCTTCCAAATTGACAATGACCCCAAGCATACTTCCAAAGTTAAGGCAAAATGGGTTAAGGACAACAAAGTCAAGGTATTGGAGTGGCCATCACAAAGGCCTGACCTCAGTCCTATAGAAGATTTGTGGGCAGAATTGAAAAAGTATATGGGAGCAAGGAGGCCTACAAACCTGACTCAGTTACACCAGCTCTGTCAGGAGGAATGGGCCATAATTCACCCAACTTGTTGTGGGAAACTTGTGGAAGGCTACCTGAAACGTTTGACCTAAGTTAAACAATTTAAAGGTAATGCTACCAAATACTAATTGAGTGCATGTAAACTTAAGTAAATAAATAAAAGGTGAAATGAATCATTCTCTACTATTTTGACATTTCACATTCTTAAAATAAAGTGGTGATCCTAACTGATCTAAAACATGGAATTTTTACTAGGATTAAATGTCCGGAATTGTGAAAAATGAGTTTAAATGTATTTGGCTAAGGTGTATGTGAACTTCCGACTTACTTCAACTGTATATACGAAATAACGATGAGACAAGATTCTGGAAAACAGTCATGTTTGATGTGAAGCACATTTATGTGACTAAAAATTATTATACACTACTAATCTATCTTGGACAGATGCACATAACATAAAAGGTAGTAGCATTAACCGAGGATCTTATGCAATTATGCAAGATATTAGTCCTGCGTGTCCAAGATTAATACATTACAGTCAGGTGCCTATCAGACTAGCTCTTGCGAATCCAAGGGGCCATTCTGGCCTTGTGTTCCCACACCAAGCGTTGACAACCGTGCGACCAGCGTACGAAAGTCCTGACGCTCTGCCCACATATAAAAACATGTTACTTGCGATACGGTTTACAAACGTTTTGGAACATTACTTTCATATCAAAAATATATATTTTTGGGGTGACAAGGCATCGCTCTTGTTTATGGAAGAGAGAGAGATCACCTGTTCTAATTAGATATATAGCGTCCCCGAACACCTGTGTGTAAACGGAAGAAGGACGTCAGAAAAGTGTAACTGAAAAATACTATTGGCTGCAACTGTGGTAAAACAGTGTGCAGTAAGTGGATATTTTGCATTTGTGAAATTATTTTTATGTGATATGTAAGTAGCGGGCCTTATGTTTCTAGAACCGCGATTGAGAATCAAATCACGTTTAGATGGAGTATCCGGCTGTTTTGGCTGCCAGAGACAGTTTACCTCTCTCTGAACAATCTCTTGTGGACAGATGCACAAACACATGGTAGTAGCATCTGACGAAGGACTGTGGGATGCTACGACTAACGAGGAACTTATTCTAGTATGCTTATTTTTCATCACTGATCATTTGGTTAAATCACGATTTCGCAGGCGCTCGCGTCTTTCGATATTTCGGAGGGGTGGGTACATTTCGACCACTTGTCCGAAACTGGTTGAGTTTCCGTTTAGAGAGGTGGAGACCTCCTAGTGTCCTTGGTGCATTTTATAACTACATATTCCCCCAGAATTTCATCGAGCATATGATGTGACTTTTTAATTGTGGGTGTCTGAGATTACCTCTGAACATAGGGGTTGGGTTCCTGCCAACTACATTGCAGATGCATGCCAAATTTTAGAACGCCTGGACAGGTATTTAACATATCAACTAACCAAATTATATGCCACAGCAATCTGATTCCCGACTGCACAGTCAATGACGTGACACTAAACCATTGGTTGATGCAATGCAACGCCTGCCCTTCTAGTCGGCATGAACTCAACCAACAAAGGGACACAGAGTTTCTAAACCCAGAGGAGCAACATCGTGAGAATTCCATGAACGCTTGCAAACAGACCAAGCAGACCTGGCCGGGCTTTGAGAAGTCTGAGGTGAAAAAAATATTCTCTAGTTGTATATTTTCTCAAATTCTAAAGGCACAACCTAAATTCGAGCCAATGTTTTATGTATTTGAATATGTTATTACTCCAACCCCGTGAAAGTGACAAACTGACGCATTTTCATGTTCGTCAAATAATGAAATGAGTGACTGATTTGACGGCCGCACATGCGCAGTTTTGTCGCGAGACGTCCGTTAAACCCGATGACATGTTTCTGGCACGAGTTTAGCTTGACAACGTTGCCATGAAATGGCCTACTCGTGTGATCAGGGATTTCTACTGGAGAAGCAGTTTCTGCCTATCTTGATCCTGTACTGTATTGGATAAGGATATTAGACGTTAAAAGGAGTAGCTAGCTACAGTATGTGATGTCATTATTCAGAATGACGACAACGTCGTTATCAAGGTCCCATTTGTTTCGTCTTTTGATTCAAATAATGTAATAACAGTTTAATTGTTTGTTAATAAAAAATAAAATACATGCCCTACCCACCATGCAATACAAGATTGTCAGTATTCAATGAATTATAAGGTCATATTTGCTACCAAAATTCAGATCTGAATTAATGTATGCGCAGAACATTTTATATTGATTAAAATACATAGGATTGTTAAAGGCATCAAATTGATGTAATACATTTTTCAAAACACAAAGCCCATTGGTCAAAACGGCATAAGAGTTCATTTTTGGCGTCTGTGATTGGTGCATTGACACACACCCTCGATAAGCCTCATGTCCCAGTACAGTCACCAGTCAGCCACAGATGAAAGGGGGAACCTTATAATAAGTAATCTTTGGTACGTAGCCTACAGTCCCACCCAAACATGGCTGATACAGAGACAGCCGAGGAATCTTCTTCAGGAATTTTGCAAGAAATGTTCACGTCCCCGTTGAATTTGAGTCTGCTTGGCCTCTGCATATTTATTTTACTCAGAATCTTCTGCGGAGACAAGCCTGCAGATGTGGGCGAGGTTGAGGAACCTCTGCCTAAACTCAAGAACAGAGATTTCACTTTAGCGGAGCTGCAACCGTACGATGGGCTTCAAAATCGAAGAATTCTCATGGCTGTCAATTCAAAGGTGTTTGATGTAACCACAGGAAAGAAATTATACGGGCCAGGTAAAATAAGTTGTAGGCTATTTACATTGGTTATTTCTGCTCAAATGAATGGTTGGCGCAACTGTAGCCAAGTGGCTTGCCCAGTAAACTTAATAGATACGTGTCTTACTCTGTGTCTATTGAGTATGTGTATATTGAGTATGTGTATAACTAGTACGACCATTCTAAAACGCCACACCCCCTTCTTCATAAATCATTGCCCGCGATCGAATTTCACAACACGCGAGCTGTAGCCTCGAGAGACCGCTGACGTGCGTAGTTCTTCCTGACGTCGTTATTCCGGGTAATCAGAAACGGAACAACGGAGCCCTCTGGCGGAGGTGCTGCTACACAAGCTGCAACTGGAGTGTTCAACCGAGTTGGCATGTTCTAACCTCTCACGGAGTTGATTAATCATGCCCTACGCTATTACGCAAGCCCTCACGAGGAACACCCTCACTGAAAATATGTAGAAGTGGCATATATTCTCAGTCTGTATAATAGGGTAAACTATTTATCTTATTGAGGTTCCTCGCTTTTGAGGTGTGCCTCAGTTCTCTTCATGTCAATTCAGAACAAATAGCTTGAGGTGTAATGTTAAATTCAGCCAGACCAGAGTGTTGCACAAAGTAAGGCTTGTTGAGGCCTATTGAAGAGCAATAATAGGCCTACTGGCTGACTCTCATTCCAAGAATTCTTATCTTTCAGTCTCAACATCGAGAATAGAGGGCTTGTTGTTGGGCTATTTTTGAAGCCATCTGATCTTAGAATAGAGCAAGGTATGTCTGTTGGAGGGTGGAAGTTTAACTTTATTTTCACCAAATTTAAGAAACAGTGCATACTTGTTTCATTAACGGGGCAATTTGCAATTGCTACCTCAAATGTTGGACTTTTAAATGCATTATATAAATCCATTGATTGAGATAAAAGTTTGGTTCTTGAAGAACATAACTGATAAATGCATCATGTGCTTAGTTGTACCCATCAGAACCCCAAATATAAGCTTGTTTTACTCCAATGTTTGTAGACAAAGTAAGTAAACATGGTTAAAACAGTTTTATATAGTTTTAACATCATGGATGGTCAGTATTTGCATCCATAGCTCTGTCTATGAATTTGAGTGGGGTTAGAGTTCTCCAGCCTCATCCTTCTAATTTTTACCAAAACGGGCTGGGTGGGCGTATGCTTTTGTTTCCAACAGCTGATTGCTGCTTTAAATGGTAGTCATCAGCAAATGTATAAACCTTGACAAATAGTTTGTCTATTCACAATCACATTTTAAATTAATCTCTTTGTCTGTGTGTGTTGTTCTCCAGTGGGTCCATATGGATTGTTGGCTGGTAAAGATGCCTCCAGGGGCCTGGCCACTTTCTGTCTAGAGAAGGAGGCCCTGAAAGACACCCACGATGACCTCTCAGACCTCAATGCCATGCAACAGGAGAGCCTCAACGAATGGGAGACCCAGTTCACCCGTGAGTTAATGCACGAGTTGGTAGAAGTTGGTAAAAACACTTTAGATACTGTATTTTCAATTTCTACCTCTTGCAGTCAACATCACATGCACACACTCCACTCAACAGAATGTAGTGCAAACTGTTGATGCACCTCGTGGGGGTTTCTGTTTCTGCAGTCTGTTTCTGCTTCAGCCAACACCTCTTTGGTCTGTTGTTTTACTTGACTATGATAGAAGAGTTAGCTACAGCACATTCAGTATGGCACCATACCTGGGCATAATGTCGCAAACACTACTTCACATCAAACACTTTCAATCAATTACATTGAGTAGTGCTGTGAATTGAAACCCAGACATGGGAGGCAGTCTTTGTAGGCTAAGGCTAGTAATTACAATGTCCTAGAGCTCAGCTGTGGTGTCGTGTGTAGCGAATGTCTCTCAGGAACTCAATGTTCTTTTCTTCTACTTCCTGCCTTTTACAGAAAAGTATGACTATGTTGGCAAACTTCTGAAACCTGGAGAGGAACCCTCTGAGTACACTGATGACGAGGAGGTCAAGGACAAAAATAAGGACTAGAACTCACAAGTCCACACAGGAAATTCAGATGCTTTAATTATTTTGGATAATGTGATGCATGTTGGCTTGTGCTGCGGCCATTGAGCGAAATGCTTTGTCCTGGATGGCTTTTGCATTATATCAATGTCATGGACCATCACCTCTTATGCTATGTTCATATGCCACAGACCTTAAAGCCACAATCAGCAGTTGAAACAATAACAAAGCATTATCAAGCCCCTGTTTTAGGTTAAAAAAAATGTTTTTAAATGGATGCAGCGACTGACCATCCATGATATAAATGTATAGTTTTAACTATGTTTTTAGGCTAAAAGGGGTTTGTTTACATTTACTTTGTTTACACACATTGGAGTAAAATAAGCTTATATATTGGGTTCTAATGGGGTACGACATTTTAACTATTGAACTAAACTCGTGAGGCATTTATGTTATATTTGTCAAAAATTAAGGGGTTGATATCATTCAATTATAAGTCCAAAAGTAGATGTTACAACTGCAGATTGCCCCTTTAATTTACCAAAATGCACCAGATTTTTATGTTCAGGTTACAATAACTTTTGAATACCGTAGTGTTTTTGTAAAAGCAGTATACAGGTAGTATACACCTTTCTTGTATTTCTCTACATGTTTATTTTTTGTATATGGTGATGTTTTGTATGTGATCTTGCCGGATTGTTTCTATATTTTATTGTTCATTTAAACAAACAAACATCTTGGGCTACAATCTTGTGTGTATAAAACCAGTAGATGACGGTAATAACACAGAGGGGAACCACCAGGCCACCTAATGATGGCTGCCGGTGTGGCCATGAGGTGGGGGTAAGATGGTGGACTGGAAAAAAATGAGAAAATTGGAACATGTTTTGAGTGAATATGGATTGGTGGATCACACAGAACATTTGAAGAGCTACAGAAGCAAATTGAACGTGACCAGAGTGGGGATGAATTAACTGTGGTGGCAGGTGCGGTGAAGACTGCAGAGTTTGAGCCTCATCATGATGATAAAGATGATTCTAGCCCAGTGGGGATGAGATTTTTGGAGAGAATGGATCCTTGCCTTCTGGCAGACCCATATGTGATGTCAGGTTGGGGGGAGAAGAGGTTTGGGAATGTTAGGTCGGTGAAAGCGTCTTGAAGTGGAATCATTTCAATTTTTTGCGTTTCTGTCATCCAGAGGGAGTATGTACTCCGCATCACATGACTGAGGACAAGAACTGTGACTTGCTTTCCTCTCTGGAGCAGGGCGCCGCTGAAAGGAGAGAACTGGAGTGCCGTTAAGTGTTGAGGAGGATCAAATGAAGTTAAAGATTCTCAGTGTCTGTGACGCCCGCCGTTTGGTGTGACGCAGACCCGGTGGAGAGTGATGAAACTGAGAAGACACTGTCTGCACTACTGAGTTTTTACCAAATAAAGTCAAGTAATGATGTCCGTTATCCAATGAGAGCTTTTGTCCCAAACCCATTACAGTATTGTAGGTGTCAAGGTTATAGTCATGTTGTAGGAGGGAGATTCCTAGATGTGAGAAGTGTGCAGTAGGAAATGAGACAGGAATGTGTAGTTTCTGTGGAAAAAGTTGTGTATAAACTGTAGGGGTAACCATGGTGCTGGAGATCAGAGGTGTCTGGTGAGCGAAAGGCAGGTTGAGGTTGCCAGGATCAGAGTAGTGCAGAAGGTGTCATGCTGAGGTAGTGAAGAGAGTAGTAGAGGAAGATGGGTCCAAGGTGAGGGATCCTAAGAGGATCCCTGTGAGTAGGCCAATAGAGAGTGATAGGAATAACGTGCTTCTGTAAGTTTTTTTTTTGTTTTTTTGTGTGTTCATTGCCATTGCTGTCAACTTTACCGCAGGAATGGATCATGGATCACAGAGGATAGATGTTGTGGTGGCAGCTGCAGAGATGTACTTGGGTGTACGAGATTTTACTGAAGAAGAGTTACAAGGTGTTTTGAACGATAGTGTCCCGTCCTTCCAGGCTGCTGGCCTTGTGTCGGATCAGCCAAAGTAGTGGAATAGTGGTGTAGGGTTAGTTGGAAGGACAGTTTTTTTTTCACAAAGTGTAATGAATTCATACTACAGAATAGTAGGCTGATGCACAGACAATACAATAGGTGGCTGCATGCATCTATAACATTTGTTTGCGGACCACCATAATACCAAAGAAGAAGAAGGCAGAGGTTGGATGGTGCGTTGAGTAAAGTTTATGGAAATTAGTGTAAAACTGTAGCATTGAAGAATGGCGCAAAACGGGTTAAAGTTGTTCATAAAGATAAGACTCGGTTTGATAATGCCTCGTTCTTGTTGGAGTCATTTTTCATAGATAAAAATGTGATTTTGGGAGATCCATTTGCGGTCAAGGAGAGAGTGGAGGGTGTACTGGGAAAGGTGGAGTCAATCAAACTGACCAGGAGTGGTATGGTATTGATTTATTGTATATCACAAGAACAAAAATAAACTGTCTCTGGGAGTTATCAGAGTATGATGTAGAAAGCTTTGATTTTTTGAACAGGGTGTCATCTCTGGCGTTGTGGTGGAAATTAAGGCTGAAAATCTAAAGCACCACGTTCCACGTACCAGGAGTGGTGGATGCAAGTCCATTGAACCTTATGGTGAATGGATGAAACAGTGGCGACCTGTAATTTTTTGCCTGTTGCATGTTATTTTGGCATTAATACGTGTCACAAATTATTTTTCAGACAATGTAAAATACATATATTGAGTTAATAAAGCCGCATACAAGCTTTCTTAAGGTAGCTCCGAAATACAAGTGTTTCAGCCTAGCTCAGTGCTTTCTGTGGTGGAGGGGCAGCCAGCGGAAAATACAGAGTGTAGGGGTTGGTAATCTGCTCTAGGGAAGACATCCTCCTCCCTCATGTGGTACCCTTCCTGCAGGCTCATCCTGACATGACCCTCCAGCATGACAATGCCACCAGCCATACTTCTCGTTCTGTGCGTGATTTCCTGCAAGACAGGAATGTCAGTGTTCTGCCATGGCCAGCGAAGAGCCCGGATCTCAATCCCATTGAGCACGCCTGGGACCTGTTGGATCAGAGGGTGAGGGCTAGGGCCATACCCCCCAGAAATGTCCGGGAACTTGCAGGTGCCTTGGTGGAAGAGTGGGGTAACAACTTACAGCAAGAACTGGCAAATCTGGTGCAGTCCATGAGGAGGAGTACTGCAGTACTTAATGCAGCTGGTGGCCACACCAGATCCTAACTGATACTTTTGATTTTGACCTCCCCTTTATTCAGGGACACATTATTAAATTTCTGTTAGTTACATGTCTGTGGAACTTGTTCAGTTTATGTCTCAGTTGAATCTTATGTTCATACAAATATTTACACATGTTAAGTTTGCCGAAAATAAACACAGTTCACAGTTTGAGGATGCTTCTTTTTTTGTTGATTTTATTTACATTAGAAGTGCCCATCCAAGAAGGCTCAAGGTCATTGGCCACAGATAAAATTACTTCAAATCACATTATATCTACCGTAGCTTTCATTGGACTGATCATGTCAACATTATACTTTCAAAATCTTAGCTAGCAAGCTAGACAAGCAGTCATCATCATGAATCACGTTGACAATCTACTAGCAAAACCTTTTTAATCCTTGTCATATGAAGAGAAATGATAGACCAAACGTGTCGGTGCTCATTGGCCATTGGATCTAAACATTACACAACAAGTTGGAAATCGCAAATTCAACAATGAGTGGTTTGAAATGAATCAGTGGCCAACGGCAAGCGTTGCAAAGCAATCACTATTTTGCTTCCCCTGTTATTCGGTGGAGAGTGTGTGTAGTCCAAATCTGGGTTAAGGGTCTCTTTTCCAAGCTTAAAAGGATAAACATTCACACTCAACACTGTGGGCCAGAAAAGGTTGACAGCATGACTTCTGCCGCGTTCAAAACAACTGGAAAGTCAGAACTGGGAAATCTCAGACTACAGTGAGTACAAGACAACTGGGAACTCATAAAAAAAACTATCTCCAGCTGGGAAAATACATTTTCAACGGACATCCAACTCGGAATTCCACGTCGGGAACACGGGCCTCTTTCTAGAGCTCCGACCTGAAGATCACTGACGTCATGATTTGACCTTGTTTTTTTCCAGAGTTCACAGTTGTCTTGAAAGCACCATAAATCCAGAGAATGCCAAATGCCTTTAAGTTCCTCAGTTTTCACCCCACATGGAAGGTGGCTGCATTGCACCTATAACGTATTGTAATGAAACAGCAGGGAGCAGGTCTCGAACCCTAGATCTTCGATCCCGAAGTCCGGGGCGCAATCGATTGTGCCGCAAAAACATGCTCATGCAGCAGGGTCGATTTCGGCGGTTATAAACCCAGGGTCGTTACACTACTCCCTCCTTTGAAAGAGCACGTTCTCGCGCTAGCTTGCGTCTCTACATCGTACAGGAACGCGCTCACCGGCCAGGCACACGCACTGTCGTGGATGCGAGGTCCGATCACTTCTGACACCAATGTAATGAAACAGGCAGGGAGCAGGTCACGAGCCCTCGACCTTCTAGCCCAAGGTCCGGCGCGCTATCAACAGTGCCGCAAAAGCATTCTCGTGCGGTAGAGTCGATTTCCACCCAGGGTCGTTACAGTATGTTTGCGGACTGCCATAATATCATAGAAGAAGAAGAAAAAAAACAACCGCCACCACAGTAGAACATATTTGCCACCACCAGTGACTGAAGAACCAAGCCGGTACCCCAAAAAATATTTGAATCCGGAACTTATTGTACAGTACTTGTTGTAGTGGGGATCTATTTGACGCCCTTAAGTATTTCCGGAAATAACACATGCAGGGGTAATCTTTACATAACGTTTGTCATTAAGATACTACACATCTTGGAGGTAAGATAATATATTTGTATTGGTGCTATTTGGACACGATTTGTGTGACTGTCATCAAGACCATGCCACCAAATGGTTTAAACTAAATTGACAAGGCGACTAGCTAGCATAGCTAACTTTTCTGTGGTCCATCGAGCGACAGCAATACAAGTTGTCTCTGCGCTCTTGTACGTTAAATTGTAAATGATTTGCTTTAATATATTTTAGAAACTCATCAAGATAAAGATTTTAATACTGTGCTGGAGAAAAACTAAATTGTAGCTCTCGTTGACGCGCAATATCCAACGCGTGCGCATGGACCAGAGCTAAAAAAGCTAGCTAGGCTAACGTCTGGCGAGTTGTTGACATTATAAATACCTGTTAGTTAACGTTAACAGTGAAAGAAAGTTATTGTTCGCTAGCATTATTTCTCTTCAATGCCTCTAATATTTTATGCTGTTTACCGCTCGTTTTACAGTGACGACATACCTGCACTCAAGCATGAATGTGAACCAGGGCCAGGGGACAGTGGGTAGCGACCCGTTGATTCTGGCTACCGCTGGATATGACCACACAGTGCGGTTCTGGCAGGCCCACAGCGGCATCTACACCTGGACAGTCCAGCACCAAGACTCGGTATCCTTACCGTCACTTGCTTCACACGAATTTATCAAGACCTTTCTTGCAGATTAAGCCTTCATTTCGTTTCTAGACCAGCTGTTGTTGTAACAACTTAGAAAGTGCTCAAAGTCTCCAACTCCTGGAGAAATTTTTGTGAACACCCCAGTGAGCACCATACTTTTAAAATATGTATTTTGCTCATAGGGATGTTGTTTCACAATGACTATAGCTAGCTACCTTTTAATATGTATGTTGTTGCACAATGATTATAGCTAGCAACCTTTTAATTATATTCTTAACCAGTACTTTCAGCAAGTGAACTCCCTCGAAGTTACTCCCGACAGAAGTATGATTGCAGCTGCAGGTTTGTTCAGAAATAAAATATGCAAAACCATAAATATAATTATCATAATTAATGTGGGCTTGACTGTGTCTTTTGTTCTATTCCAAAGGTTACTAACACATCCGTATGTGTGATCTAAACTCCAATAACCCAACCCCGGTCATAAACTATGACGGCGTCAGTGGGCTGGATCGCTGGATGTACACAGGAGGAGAGGACTGCATGGCTCGCATCTGGGACCTGAGGTACTGTTGATAATACTGTCTGCCTGCCTGTGGGCCATGTTATGGCATTCTTACCAAGCTGAACATTGCTCTGGTCCAAGATCAAGGAACCTGCAATGCCAGTGGATCTTTCAGGTCAATGCTCCCATCAACTGTGTGTGTGTCTTCATCCCAACCAGGTAAGTCAGTGCCTGCGGTCCAAACACATAAAAGACACACCCTATCCCGTCACTTGTTCAACCTGCGATGATTGTGTTTTCAGCCACCGGTGGCTTGTGGGTGCTTTATATGCTTCACATTCAATTATGAGTGCATGTCTACTTATATTAAATATATGATTATTAATATATGCCTACTGTATGATAGCTAGCAAATTAATTAGCTAACTAACGTTAGCCTGGGTGTGTCTTTTGGACTGCAAAACTGATTTAATATATGCCACCACTAGAGGGTGCACTGTTACTGGACTGTCAGCGTTGTACTGTTAACTGTTGATAAACACCTAGGCTAATCCTAACTTTCTTTAAACTCTGTTTATTGTATCTAATTGATTCTCAATCGGGCTTGTGCATTTTCCAGGCTGACTTGATCGTGGGGGATGAGCGGTGTGATCCTTATCTGTGATCTGAAGACCGATCACAATGAGCAGCTTATTCCTGAAGCAAAAGTGTCCATCAACTCAGTCAACATCGACCCTGACACCACCTACATGGCAGCAGTCAATAGCTCGGTCAGTATGCTTAACAAGTGAATTATATTATACTGGACTGTACACTCTTAATACATAATATACACTGAACATAAATATATATGCAAGGTGTTTGTTTCATGAGCTGAAATAAAAAATGTTCCATATGCACAAAAAGCTTATTTCTCTCAAATGTTGTGCCCAATTATGTTTACATCCCTGTTGTGGCATATCAAGAAGCTGATTAAACAGCATAACCATTACACAGGTGCACCTTGTGCTGGGGGACAATAAAAGGCCACTCTAAAATGTGCAGTTTTGTCACACAACACAATGTTACAAATGTCTCAAGTTGAGGGAGCATGCAATTGGCATTCTGACTGCAGGAATATCCACCAAAGCTGTTGCCAGAGAATTGAATATTCATTCCTCTATCATAAGCTGCATCCAACATCGTTGTAGAGAATTTGGCAGTACATCCAACCAGCCTCACAACCGCAGACCACGTGTAACCACACCAGCCCAGGACCTCCACGTCCGGTTTCTTCACCTGCGGGATCATCTGAGAACAGCCACCCAGACAGCTGATGAAACTGTGGGTTTGCACAATCCCGGTTTCAACAGTATCGGGCAGATGGCAGACAGAGTGTATGGCGTTGTGTGGGAAAGCGGTTTGCTGATGTCAACGTTGTGAAAAGAGTGCCCCATGTTGGCAGTGGGGTTATAGTATGAGCAGGCATAAACTACGGACAAGAACACAATTGCATTTTATCACAGGCAATTTAAATTCAGAGATACCGTGACGAGATCCTGAGGCCCATATTCATGTCATTCATCTGCTTCCATCACCTCATGTTTCAGCATGATATTGCACGGCCCCATGTTGCAAGGATCTGTACACAATTCCTGGAAGCTGAAAATGTCCCAGTTATTCCATGGTCTGCATACTCACCAGACATGTCACCCAATGAGCATGTTTGTGATTCTTTGGATCGACATGTACAACAGCGTGTTCCAGTTCCCGCCAATATCCAGCAACTTCACACAGCCATTGAAGAGGAGTGGAACAAAATTCCACAGGCCACAATCAACAGCCTGATCAACTCTGTGAAGGAGATGTGTCACGCTGCACGAGGCAAATGGTGGTCACACCAGATATTAACTGGTTTTCTGATCCACGGCCCTACTTTTTTTCTAAAGGTATATCTGACCAACAGATGCATGTCTATATTCCCAATGATGTGAAATCCATAGATTAAGGCCTAATGAATGTATTTCAATTGACTGATTTCCTTATATGAACTGTAAGTCAGTAAAATCTTTGAAATTGTTTCTATTTTTGTTCAGTGTGGTAATTGTGATCTCGCTCTACCTCACAGGGAAACTGTTATGTGTGGAACCTGGCAGGAGGGATGGGTGACGAGGTGACACAGCTCATCCCCAAAACCAAGATCCCTGCTAATAAGCACTACTCCGGCCGCTGCAAATTCAGCCGTGATTCTACGTGAGTACAACACACACACACCTCTTTTAAGGAATGTGTGCATAATACAACCTATACTAATCTGTAGTAGTCAGATTTGATTGAATGTCTTGTATAGTAAGTTTTTTTTTTGTGACTTAACTGTGTTTTTCCCAACAGGCTGCTGGAGACCTGCTCGACAGACCAGATGTGTAAGAGGAGGATGTCTAACTACTCTCTGACGGAGTTGAGCATGGAGTAACAACCCTGGCGAGACGTCTCAAGGCTTGATGTGGGACTGTGCCTTCTCTGGAGACTCACAGTACGTTGTGACAGGTCAGTGCTAAGTTGTATTATGGTAATACTATGATCATTACTAAATGAGTTGTGTATTGACACGATCTAGCTCTGTTCCTGGAAAGCTACCATCCTGGAGGTTTTCACTCCAACCCTAATCTAGCGCATCTGATTCTAATTATTAGCTAGTTGATAAACTTAATCAGATTAGTTACAACTGGGGTTTGAGCAAAAAACGTACAGGAGGGTAGCTCTCCAGGGACAGGATTGAAGTGAAAACGTGCAGGAGGGTAGCTCTCCAGGGACAGGATTGAAGTGAAAACGTGCAGGAGGGTAGCTCTCCAGGGTTGACGTGAAAACGTACGCGGGAGTAGCTCTCTAGGGACAGGGTTGAAGTGAAAACCCACAGGAGGGTAGCTCTCTAGGGACAGGGTTGAAGTGAAAACCCACAGGAGGGTAGCTCTCTATGGACAGGGTTGGAGAGACCTGATCTAGAGTGAATGATCGTTTTGCGTTTGAAAGTGACTGACTTCCTTCCTAGTGTGGCTAGATTGACTTAACGATTAATAAATGTGTGATGTATGTGTTACAGCCTCTTCTGACAACCCGGGACGGCAGTGGTGTGTGGAGACTGGGGAGATTAAGAGGGAATACAGCGGCCATCAGAAGGCTGTGCTGTGTCTGGGCTGATGAGGAGGAGCTACTCTATAGCGAAGCTCTGTGACTGTAGATAAATATCCTCCTGTCTATGTTTGTCTCACAGCTTCTGCTTGCACAAAAGTTGATTATTTATGAGGGGAGGGGCTGTTTTTATATTTGTCAAAAGGACTACATTCAGGGAGAGTGTCATGGCCTTGTTTGTCTTATAGCTTGGACAAGGAGTTTCGTGATGGGCCACAGCTTGATGAATGTATTTAAATTCACTAACTTAATCAAAGGTGACAGGTCTCAAAAGTTAAGTCTTTAAAAAATCTGATGGATATCTGGAAAGAGGACTGCATCCCACCAGTGACTGTTCATGATATAACAGGGCTGCATCCCACCAGTGACTGTTCAGGATATAACAGGGCTGCATCCCACCAGTGACTGTTCAGGATATAACAGGGCTGCATCCCACCAGTGACTGTTCATGATATAACAGGGCTGCATCCCACCAGTGACTGTTCAGGATATAACAGGGCTGCATCCCACCAGTGACTGTTCAGGATATAACAGGGCTGCATCCCACCCGTGACTGTTCAGGATATAACAGGGCTGCATCCCACCAGTGACTGTTCAGGATATAACAGGGCTGCATCCCACCCGTGACTGTTCAGGATATAACAGGGCTGCATCCCACCAGTGACTGTTCAGGATATAACAGGGCTGCATCCCATGTGTGATCGTACAGGATATGATGAATTCCAGTAACGAGACTAACTGGTTTGCAACATTTACTCTGTGGTGCTTTTGTCTTGATACTCTTGTTTTTTTTTAGTGTTAAGTGTTAGCATCTTTCCATTTTCTTTCTTTTTAGTACCCTAATTAAGAGAATCTGTACACAACTTGGTCATTAACTTTAACTTTAAAATTAACTTAAGACATTCCAGCAAGAGGAGGCATAGGAGGGACTAAGGTGGCAGGGGCTGCAGTATTGAGAGTGAAAGCCGGCTCCTGTTCCCCGGTTGTATTCAGTGTTTTCTGGAGCCGGCGACACTCCGGTTTCTTAGCAGGGATGAGAAGTAGCACTTTGTTTCCATGATCAGTGCTGGTATGTGCTGCCTGAGACCGGATGATGCAGGTCACTCCGGCAGGTAGTAGAAGCAGACAAACACACAGATGTTACTGGGGAAGCAGATGTCTATGCAGAAGTAGACTAGACACTGTTTACCTGGACCTTCACAGAGAGAGAAGGTCTGTTACTGAACAGGCAGTTTGGGTGAAAAGACCAACAAAACCCCAAAGTATGCAAGTCATAACTACTGCCTGCTAATGGAACCGCATCTCCATTGAGTTTTACTCACTTGGTGATTCAGAGTAGCAAATTCATCCTCTGAAATAGTTGGCTATCAGTGCTCTCTGCTATAGAGAGAGTTCGATACTGTATTGGTCATCTACCTGCTGTAGTTAGGTAGCAGTGAGTTCAGCCTAAAGGTTGTTCTTATTTACTGCTGTGACTTTGTAAAGGTCACACACCACTTTTTTAGGATTATGTTTCTCACGCTGTTCTGGAAAGATCTGCCAGCACACAGACTGGGAGCTGCTCTATTCTGGAAACATCTGCAAGCACACAGACAGGGAGCTGCTCTATGCTGGAAACCTCTGCCAACACAGACAGGGAGCTGCTCTATTCTGGAAACATCTGCAAGCACACAGACAGGGAGCTGCTCTATTCTGGAAACATCTGCCAGCACACAGACAGGGAGCTGCTCTATGCTGGAAACATCTGCCAGCACACAGACGGGGAGCTGCTCTATGCTGGAAACCTCTGCCAGCACACAGACATGGAGCAAGGAACTTGTTTAACAAAAGGGCTCAGGTCTTTGCTTTGACTATTGACTTCTCAGAATTTAATATAACATTTGACACACTTTAAAATAAAATGCTTCACAGTTTCATCTTTAATGCTTATGTCATTGTAAATGCCAAGGCAAGTGAATGTGTATTTAGCATGTAGCTAATGATGTGAAGAAGGGTAGTCCCACTCCCTGGTCTCACCGTTTTGTCTCCTGGTCCAGTGGATGGAGCTGTTTTGACACAGGGCCTATAGAGGCTCCTCCAGGGTGGACACGTCCACCTGACTGCCCCCCATCACCCCCAGAAACTCTGTCTGTCTCTGGGTCTCATTCCCCAACAACACCAACTGACTCTCCTGGCAGGAGATGATCACATTTGTAATTGTTGGAGCACATTATTTCAGGATTATTAGGAATGATGAGAATAAGCAACATGTACACCAGAGGAGTTTGATTGAACTCAGTGGTTTTTCAAACGACAAATAAAAATGGTGTAAATTAACATATAATGACAGAATGGTTCAAAATAGCTGTTGCAGACAAACTCAAGGTGTAATTATAGTGCAGTATCTTTATTAGATCACTTCAGTGGTCTGCCAGGTTATTGTCTCAGCTCTGGTCTCTCTCATTTGGCACAAAGACCATTTAGTAATTGCACCATGTACACTATTGATGAGTCCGATAGGGACCACTTAACATGCCGTTATGCCTGAGCAAACCTTCTAACAACCTGTTTCCCTCCACTCTGAAGAGCATTGTGCTGCAGAATGAAGAGATTGACCCCAGAAAGGCCCAGCATTAAGTCTATCCAGTAAATCAGACACTGAATGACCACAATCAGTGGGTGGGTCTGATGCTAAAGTCTAGTTTTATGAGATACTTGATACCATGCGAGTCACATCTCAAACGACTCCGATACCATGAGAAAAGCATGAAACACTTAGGATTTTGACATATCTTTTGAGAGAGCTATTCTATGTAAGTAACTTAAGTCTATACAACCAATGAATGATTGAGTCCAGCTGCAGTGGCCCTTCACTATGAGGTAAATGACATGAGTAGCTTCATCACACACGAGCTCTTGTGAATAGATTAATTAGCCTAGGCCTAAATTAGATAACCATTATTCAATTTGATCTGAGCAAGTAATCATCTCATGAAGTAAAATAACTAATGAATAGGCAGCAAGGACACAGCTGGATGTCATCATGGCCCTGTAGATTCACAGTTCCACAGCAGAAAAGCACCCCATCCATTCTGTAATGACCATTGACCACACATAACCAAAAAGCATACCTCATTAAAAGTGGTCCTCTGCCAGATTTGCTCTTTCCTCGCTAACCAACCATAGTTTCTCCTCTTTCTCCAGTACAGCGATGCCTTAACAAACCAAGTAGTCCTCAAACAGTGGCCATTGTGCAGGTCTGAGCCTCACTGCTGTCCCAACCTGTAAGGGGATCCAGGGGAGGGAGGGGGCTAGGAGGATCAGATGCCCTGAGGAATTCAGTCCTAGAGAGGCTCACTACACTATAAGCATGTAAGGCCCCCCTCTGGACTGGGAGAGGAGAGGGATGCCAAAATCAACACCCCTAAATCCGATAGGGTCTGGCTGGGTATGGAGAGGGAGGCAGAAGTGGCACTAAGCTATGAGTCCCTTCCTATGATCCACCCCTACTGCCACTTCACACATTAGCAGCAACAGTGTGACTCACCTCAGCTCCAATAAAAACAAAGGTTGGTTTGGAGAGTGGCTGACACAGTAAGCTGTTTCTGCATACCCTTTAGTTGTTGCCATGCCAATTTAAGTCCCAAAACGGCATAGTTCCTCTGAGACTCATATGATGTGAAATCCAAAGTAGTATGTTTCATACGCTGTTATAAATTGAAAGAGTGACCATCTATACCTGTTGCGTTGATAGCTGGAGGAGGGAGTGCACATTTTCAGAATCAGATCTCTCCATCTTACGCAGGAAGCAAGTATCCCGGTTCTCAGTCTTGTAACATATCAAACCCTGCACAAACATGAGTCAGTTCAGTGAAGTGTTGTTGAATACCGAGAAACAGCCACACCAATAGAATGGTTGGAGCTTGTCTCAGTTCAATAAACTTTCAACTCAGAAAAGTCTTCCTACATGTTTGACATCAAAGAGCACAGTGGACGTGTGGTTGGCCTGTGAGGTCACCAGGTTGTTGTGCTTGCCCACCAATGCTGATCGGTTGATCAGGGTTCCAGTCTGATCCGGAACTGTGATTCTAACAACCTGTAAAGACTACAGTAGAGGGATAGGTTTACTCAGTGTAAACTCACTATCAACATTGTGATTGTACAAGTGTGAGCGAATATTTTGTCCATCAACTACAGTCATGTGTGCTTCTATGCTTGATTGGGCTACAGCAACTCATAGTTTAAATGCCAGATACAAAGCACTGCGTTCCGACAGGTGAATCAGATGTGAGTTGTCTCTCCTACCTCTTCGTCTGGATGTCTGAGTCATAGATGCCCCGTGACGCTGAGGGCGATGATGACAAGGAGGAGAGTGGCACCGAGGGTCACCCAGAATGCCTTGTGTGGGAACCGGTAGGACACTGCTGGACCGTTGAGGATGAGACCATTCACAACGACAGCTTATCACAATCTACATAGTCATTCTTGTCTGGGTGGGTGTCTGTTTATGGATTCAACAATATTGTTGACTTCAACAACACATTTTCTACAGTTGAAATGACCCACCTATACTCTGAGTACAGCACAAATAATATCACAACTTTGTATTTCTATGAAAATGACCTTTCCAAGAGCAATATGTAATAAAAACAAACTTGAGTCCAATAAAAAAATCATAATTTTGCCACAGATCATTTAAAGCACCACTGAGGTACAGATGAATCCCACTCCTACCACACATTGTGAGTCCTCCAACCTGCCAGTTTCTGAGCGTTTCCAGCACCTCACCATCCTGCGTCTCCTGACTTCTCTCACTAACTTCACCCTTCTCTCAACTATCTGCATGGAGCTGTGGTCATGACCAGCACTGAGACGCTCTGCGATACACCTGGTCAACTTCTCTCTCTCCAGACCCGTCTCCCCCTCTCACAGAAACACACGGGTGACAGGCCAAACCCTTCAGCTGGCTACCCTCACCCCAGACAATGGACAAAGGGGCGAGACAAACTCACCTCTGTGGACAGGCTCTGTCAGCCAGGGCAGGGTTATATGAGGAACGGTCCAGGTCGATGAAAGGTCGAGGTGACTTGAAGAGCTGTAGTGTTAATAACACCAGGGTCCAGCGCAATCCACAGGGTAGGCTTTGATTTTGGAAAAAGTATGTGTTTATTTTTTTGTTTGACTTGGGTCAAGGTGAATACCGATAATAGTTTGATTATTGTATTGGCAGTACAGACATGTATTATAGACACTAAGTTGTAGGGGTATTTATTAGAGAGGGGTAAAGAAAGCTTTTGTTCAGGCGCCAGGCAGGTATTAACCATGCCGAAAGGAAAAGAGTAGACTAGAGAGAACCACTACCAGACCCACACACATCAGCAGAAGAGACTGCCTAGAGTGTAGCCTGTTTACCAGATAGCCAGTGGAGAGAAAAGAGAATACACACCATATAAAACCCACATCACAGCACAGGGGTAACCCAAACAAAAATACCTCATACAATAATACTAATAATGGCATAGCAATTCAACAGCAACTTCATACAAGAACGAACCCAGTCATCAACATAGGATTTGCAATAATCTGTATTAATTTCTAGTGGATGAGTGCAAAGGGTATGAATGTGGGGGGTGTTCATCGACACAACAAAGGCCTTAAAAATGTCCAGTCTTCTCGGCCACATGTCATTAGTACATCTCAATACAGTTCACATAACAATACACAATTTGCAAGCAACCTCCCTTTTAACTGAAATGTCCAAATACTTCTGGCAGGGCAATAATAGTCCAGCTCTAATGAACTTCAATGGGAAGTGCATTGGAAAAATAGAGAGTCTGTTGCATGGTAAAGCACTGGAACGATAGAGGGAAGAGAAAAAGAGAAAGAGAACAAGAGAGATCTTAGCTGTGGTCTTCAGGCGTGCAGGTGTACTGTCTGACTGTCCGATGGTTTGTATGTTAAAGCTTCGCAACAATGTTGCTACTAATCCATGCGATCCATAACGGGCGCGGTCCCAAACGAAAACAACCACGACCTAGAGCAATTACACCGATGATTGAGTTAAACACTCTATAAACTACACACGCTGAAAACAAACAAAACTTCTGCAGCACAGCACACACAATCAAACTGTCGCGCCACCAAAGAGCCCCTCCCCAAAGAGCTGAACGAGCTCTCTTTATTTTCTCCTTCCTTACTGCTCATGCGCTCTTAAAGTGGCAATGCACGGTGAAGGCTCCGTGCAGATTTCGCCACAAAGTTACTAAGACTTACATTTCAATAAACACACTTAACAAGACAGTTGATTATTTTGCAAACCCATAACCTTCAAATCGAATGGGAACAAATAAAATGTAGTTATATCTTAACATTTACAATACATCAGGATACAATATAAGAGTATAAGCCAGTTTTTAAGTATACACCCTCAGATGAATGGGTAATGTAAACTGGAAAAAACAACTCAGCATTGGTACAGGGAACATGACAGTGGACAACATTAGATATATCATTCCTGATTCATTGTTAGTGCACTCCAGTATTCTGTATTTCTGCATAGCTCTCTGCCTTAGATCAATATTTAGTGACATGTGATTGCAAATGTTAGCACACAGATGAGGGAGTGCGTCCACATTTCCCATGACTGTGCTTGAGATCATTGCTACAGAGGGATGTTGAGCAAAGGATACAGGCCTTGCCCTTTTCCCTCTTCACACAGCACAGACCTTTCTCTGCTATTTCCCGAACAACTCATTTGAATTTTTTTTTTATCAACACTGGAAATCAGGAGTGGCTAACTCGCCCTGGAGAACTAATGGATGTGTAGGGCAGGTTTTTGTTCCAGCCTTGCGATTTGTTTCCTTTTTTTGCTGCTGAATCTATGCGGTATAATGCAGCAGGGCTGGAACAAAGGCTTGCACACCCAGTAGCGCTGCAGAAAGAGTCAGCTACATCTGCTGTAAATCTTGAATATATATTCAGAATATCTATAGCACACTGTAGTTAAAATAACTTCAATCTATACTGAACAAAAATATAAACCCAACATGCAACAATTTCAAATATTTTACTGAGTTCATAAGAAAATCAGTTAATTTAAATAAATAAATTAGGCCCTAATCTATGTATTTTACATGACTGATATGCATCTTTTATTTATTTTTTATTCAACTAAGCAAGTCAGTTAACAACAAATTCTTATTTACAATGACAGCCTTGGAACAGTGAGTTAAATGCCTTGTTCAGGGGCAGAACAACAGATTTGTACCTTGTCAGCCCTGGGATTCAATCTAGCAACGTTTCGGTTACTGGCCCAAAGCTCTAACCACTAGGCTACCTGCCGCCCCATCTGTTAGTTACAGATACCTTAAAAACTAACCAGTCAGTATCTGGTGTGACCACGATTTGTCTCATGCAGCGAGACACATCTCCTTCAAATAGAGTTGATCAGGCTGATCACACCTGATGGTAAATTTAGTCACTACTACAGTTTGGCGTGATGGTAACATTCTTACATTTTTGATTAGACGACCAGTGTTGGAATCGCAGCCTGCAACATGTAACGTCATAAATACATTGACATTTCGTTTCGACGGTGGATTAAAGTACAGATTTGTATACATTAGTGTAGTTTGTTTCCTGAAGTCTTCGTATTATAGAAGCGGTTGATTCTCTTATATTCCTGAATTTTCACATCCAGAACCCAGAAACACACAGGGATTTCAGACGCACATAGTCCTTAATGCTCTTTTATAATCAATCAATATTAACCAGTCATCAATCCAGACTCAAGTCTCACTGAGATAAAACCTATTAAGACTGGTTATCCTTGTAGAGCAGGCAGGAGTTCTGAAATACTCTCCACATAGTAGTCAGGCACCAGCCCCAGCCGCTCCGGACAGCCACTCTCCTGATGGCCCTCAGCGTCAGCCACAGTGGACACCCCGGTCAGGGTTAGCAGGGTCTTCAGGCCACAGTTGGACCCCAGAAGAAAGTCCCTGTCCAGCCGGTCCCCCACCATGAGGCAGCGGGCGCTGTCCAAGCCGAACTGGCTGGCCACACAGTCATACATGATGTGTTTGAGTTTGCTCACAGTCTGGGCCTGGCGCTGGGCTGCGGTATCCACAGCCTTCAGGATACAGCCCGTCCCAGGTGGAGACAGAGAGAAGAGGACAACACATTCAGTGTTGTTGACACTTGAACATAGAGTAACAGAGATGAAAGATCTAACTTGGGGCAGTGGAAAAACCCTCACGGCTCACTGTACGCTATTACAGATCATTAACACAACAGTCATGTAACCTCCCTGTATGTGAGCACTACTGTGGCAGAGATGGTGCACACACCACGAACAGTAACCACAGTCTGATTGGTTCATACTCCAGCTGTTGTCTCTGCACAGACATCCTCCTTACCTGGGAAAGCGTTGCCTTCTTCCAGGGGCAGTCTGGTGTCAGTGTTGGTTCCCACCAGTAGACAGTCAGGATTGTTGAGGTACTGCAGGGCTCTGTTCAGTTTCATGTAACTGAAGTGTTCATCAAACCCAACAACCGCAGCCTTCACCTCAGGGTCCAGTGGCACGTTGGCCCAATCCATCTGGACACCTGATATTGGATCAGGCCCCACACCTGTCTGCTGGATCCCAACCTTCTCTAGTTCCTGCCTCATTGCATTGCTTCCTATGAGATATACTTTGCCATGCAGTTTGGAGACCTTTTGAGGTACATTGCTGAGCAGTACGCCGTTCCAAACACATCGTCCTCTGTCACGTTGAATCCCATCAATGCCAGTTTGTCTGCATACATCTTTCTAGTTTTAGTGTTGTTGTTGGTGACGAAAAACACTTTCTTTCCATTCTTCTTTAACAGATTGATAACGTCAGGGGTGCCAGGGATGACACCATCACAGTCGAAGAGGACATTGTCCATAGAATCGAGCATTTTCTTTATCAAGGGACCGCTCAAACCGGTGCATTTTGACACAGTCATTGGGAAAACGTGTGTGAACTGTCAACTACCGGTACCTCTTGTTCCTAACTAGATCAGTCAGTGTCCAAAAATAACTGCCAATTAACGTTACTGTAGGCTACCACTTGCTTGCAGACAACCCACGACATATAACGCAAAATGTACGAGAACAATCTCCCCCGACAAAAATATGACATTCAATTAAAACGAGTACTATTTCATGTGATCTTGCAATTGAAAGTTAAGCGAAGCTTTTCCTGAACTTCGAGCATTACATCAAATCCATACTGTAACACATTTACTCACCGGTTTAAAGTGGCAGGAACGTCCATGGGGTCGTCACTAGTTAACCCAGCCACACAATCATAATTTTGGCTAACCCCAGCCCATTTCTACAATTTCACATCTGATTTTAAACCTAACCTTAACCACACTGATAACATTATGCTTGTCCTTAAATTAAGATCAAAATGCTAATTATTTTAGACAATTCTGACTCTGTGGCTGTGTTAACTAGCATCCATGCGCTTCCTTCCGGGTTCCGGTAATCTTGTCCACCAGCCGGCTCTCTTTGTCTTTTTAAAAATTTATTTAACCTTTATTTAATTTGGCAAGTCAGTTAAGAACAAAATCTTATTTACAATGATGGCCTACCGGTAGTAATTGAGCCTGGGGACGAGGTTAGGTTCCTTGTGGGTCAACTTGTGCAAGCAGCAAGCAAAGCTCCATTAACATGTTTCTGTGTACACACTGCAATCATTAAATTGAATTACTTGTTGGCGTGATAATATGATTATGCATCCTTGCTTCCTCTAATACAAAGATAGGCTTACACCATCTGTAATGCATTCATCCCAAGGGACAGACACCAGCCTGGGAAAAAGTGTCAAGAGAAGCTTTATTGCCAGTTAGAAATTCCCCAAAACACATACACTACAACAATATATTTAGAAATAATAATAATACATACATACATTCAGTAGTGTAGTAGACCTATATCAGCCTCTGTCAAACTCAATTGTCTTTTTTCTGCACACGACGAAGAAGGAAAAATACACTATATATACACAAAACTATGTGGACACCCCTTCAAAATAGTGGGTATTTCAGCCACACCCGTTGCTAATAGGTGTATAAAATCAAGCACACAGCCATGCAATATCCATAGACAAACATTGTCAGTAGAAGGGCCTTACTGAAGAGCTCAGTGACTTTCAACGTGGCACCGTCATAGGATGCCACCTTTTCAACAAGTCAGTTCGCCAAATGTCTGCCCTGCTAGAGCTGCCCGTCAACTGCAAGTAGTAGGCCACACAAGCTCACAGAACGGGACCGCCAAGTGCTGACGCGAGTATCACATAAAAATAGTCTGTCCTCAGTTGCAACACTCACTTCCGAGTTCCAAAATGCTTCTGAAAGCTACGTCAGCACAATAACTGTTTGTCGGGAGCTTCATGAAATGGGTTTCCATGGCCGAGCAGCTGCACACAAGCCTAAGATCACCATGCACAATGCCAAGTGTTGGCTGGAGTGGTGTAACGCTCACCGCCATTGGACTCTGGAGCTGTGGAAACGTGTTCTCTGGAGTGATGAATCACGTTTCACCATCTGGCAGTCCGACGGATGAATCTGGGTTTGGCGGATGCCAGGGGAACGTTACTTGCCCCAATGCATAGTGACAACTGTAAGGTTTGGTGGAGGAATAATGTTTTTCATGGTTCGAGCTAGGCCCATTAGTTCCAGTGAATGGAAATCTTAACGCTATAGCATACAATGACATTCTAGACAATTCTTTACTTCCAACTGTGACAACAGTTTGGAGAAGGCCCGTTCCTGTTACAGCATGACAATGCCCCTGTGTACAAATTGAGGTCCATACAGAAATGGTTTGTTGAGATTGGTGTGGCAGAACTTGACTGGCCTGCACAGAGCCCTGACCTCAACCTCATTGAACACCTTTGGAATGAGCTGGAATGCCGACTGCGAGCCAGACCTAATCGTCCAACATTAGTGATGTCGCTAATGCTCTTGTGGCAAGTCCCGGCAGCAATGTTCCAACATCTAGTGGAAAGCCTTCCCAGAAGATTGGAGGCTGTTTTAGCAGCAAAGGGGAGACCAACTCCATATTAATTCCTATGATTTTGGAATGAGATATTTGACGAGCATGTGTCGACATACACTACATGACCAAAAGTACCCCAGGTTTCTAAGCACCCCGTTACTATAGAACTACCTTTTGGACTGGTCAGAGGCTGGGGGACCACAGAAGTGGTCAGGTGAGGGGTGGCAGTGCTGGCAGACATTCCTTCGTCCCTTGTACCACTCGTTGGAGGTCTGGTTGACCAGAGCTATGAAGGTGTAGAACATGGCATAGCTCGCCAAGAGCTTGAACACGACAACCAGGAAACCCAGCAAGAAGACGATCCTAAGGAAAATCAGGAACAGGTGCTGGGGAGAGACAGAGGAAATACAGTGCATTCGGAAAGTATTCAGACCCCTTGACTTTTTACACACTTTGTTACGTTACAGCCTTATTCTAAAATAGATTAAATCAATCTACACACAATACCCCATAATGACAAAGCAAAAACAGGTTTAGACATTTCTGCAAATGTATAATTTTTGTATTTTTTATATCACATTACGTAAGTATTCAGACCCTTTACTCAGTACTTTGTTGAAGCACCATTGGCAGCGATTACAGCCTGGAGTCTTCTTCGGTATGACACTACAAGCTTAGCACACCTGTATTTGGGGAGTTTCTCCCATTCTTCTCTGCAGATCCTCTCAAGCTATGTCAGGTTGGATGAGGAGATTTGCTGCACAGCTATTTCCAGGTCTCTCCAGAGACGTTAGATTGGGTTCAAGTCCAAGTTCTAGCTGGGCCACTCAAGGACAGTTAGAGACTTGTTCCGAAACCACTCCTGCATTGTCTTGGCTGTGTGCTTAGGGTCGTTGTCCTGTTGGAAGGTGAACCTTCACCCCAGTCTGAGGTCCTGAGCGCTCTGGAGCAGGTTTTCATAAAGGATCTCTCTGCACTTCGCTCCGTTCATCTTTCCCTCTATCCTGACTAGTCTCCCAGTCACTGCCGCTGAAAAACATCCCCTGCTGCCACCACCATACTTCACTGTAGGGATGGTGCCAGGTTTCCTTCAGACACTTGACGCTTGGCATTCAGGCCAAATAATCTTGTTTCTCATGGTCTGAGAGTCCTTTAGGTGTTTTTTGGCAAACTCCAAGTAGGCTGCCATGTGCCTTTTACTGAGGAGTGGCTTCCATCTGGCCACTTTTCCATAAAGGCCTGTTTGAGATGCAGAGATGGCTGTTCCACAGAGGAACTCTGTCAGAGTGACAGAGTGGAGCTCTGTCAGAGTGACCATCGGACTCTTGGTCACCCCCCTGACCAAGGCCCTTCTCCCCCGATTGCTGAGTTTGGCCCGGGCGGCCAGCTCTATGAAGAGTCTTGGTGGTTCAAAACTTAATTAAGAATGATGGAAGCCACTGTGTTCTTGGGGACCTTCTATGCTACAGACATGTTTTGGTACCCTTCCCCAGATCTGTGCCTTCGACACAATCCTGTCATGGAGCACTACAGACAATTCCTTCAACCTCATGGCTAGGTTTTTGGTCTTACTTACACTGTCAACTGAGAGACCTTATATAGACAGGTGTATGCTTTTCAAAATCAAAACCAAACAATTACATTTACCACAGGAGGTCTCCAATCAAGTTGTAGAAACATCAATGGAAACAGGATGTACCAGAGCTCAATTTCAAGTCTCATAGCAAAGGGTCTGTATACTTATGTAAATAAGGTATTTCAGTTTTTTTTTTATTATATACATTTGCAAACATTTCTAAAAACCTTTTTTCACTTCGTCTTTAAGGGCTATTGTGTGTAGATCGACGAGGGGAAAAAAGTATTTAATCCATTTTAGAATAAGGCTGTAACCTAACAAAATGTGGAAAAAGTCTGAATACTTTCCGAATGCACTGTATATATGTGGGAAGTGCATTTAACTTAGGATATAAAACTGAATAAAAATAATTTGTATTCTATCTGTAAGCTGTACCAAAGTGTGTGGGGGTTTCTGTGGCACGTTAATGGAACTAGAAAGGATTTCATTCATGACATTTTAAAATCAGACTTGCTGTGGAAAAGAGAGCAGGAAAGCATGGAAACATCAGGCACCAACATCCTTGTGTGCATGCGTATCTGTATATCCAGTCTGTATAGCCAGTCTTTTACCTGTATGACAAAGAGGATCCCTGCCTGCCGTTACTGCCCATTATCATCTACATAACGGCCTCGTAGGATGCCTGACCGCACCACAGCGTGCAGGAACATGTTCCTCGTCAGTAGTACCATGTCTGCTGTCATGATATACACACTCAGCAGGTAGAGAAGTATTCTGAGCTCTGATGCAGTTGT
Source organism: Oncorhynchus mykiss (assembly GCF_013265735.2). Taxonomy (NCBI): domain Eukaryota; kingdom Metazoa; phylum Chordata; class Actinopteri; order Salmoniformes; family Salmonidae; genus Oncorhynchus; species Oncorhynchus mykiss. Next base: position 48,509,221 of record NC_048587.1, on the reverse strand, counting down.
TGACCCAGAGACAGTGGTGGTCACACACCTGTTGCAGACTCTTGGACAACACAAGGGAAAACATTGGATATTCAATACAGTTTGAAGACAATAATAGTGGCAGTTATACATTATCTTGTAACAATCTTAATATGTTTTATGCTGTTCTGAGAAGTGTAGTTTAGACTGTACTATGCCTATAGTAGACATTCAGAGGTACAGTATCCAGCATTAGATCTGTGACTAAAAGCTGAAGGACCAACCTGTACTACGTACTACAGTGTTTTGAGAACATTTGACCAGCTGACAGGGTGGACAGCAGACTCCAGGGTGGAACATCCTCTTGTCACATGGGTATGCCTGGAGCTGGCCTGCATGTCGCTTCTTTGGTACTCTAGCTACAGAGAAAGAGAGTACTTCATTTAATTCGTGGTGGGATTGTATTGCACATTACAATGTGCACATCAACACGACCACCACATAGATAGCAAATAGTGTGAGGAAATATGTTAACCTGTCTGAGTTGGAAAGATGTCAGGAACATCATGTAGGAAACTTAGCGTAGCTACCTGGCTGTCAAGCACTGACTGACTACAAATACAGTAACTAGCTAGCTATGCTAACTTATAATTTAGTCTCCTTACATTACGAGATAATAGCTTAGCATAACAATAATCATTACAATAAACCTAGGCTAATGTAATTGTAAAGGGTGCAGGTTAGCAACATCAGGATGCTTCCTTCCACATTTCACTAACATAGCTAGCTAGTCTAGCTGAGAGTAAGTTAGCTACTTATCGTAACATGACTTAATTGAGCCATGTTGTTACTTACCCTATTTGTGGGATGTACAATTCATAATTTAAATGTGTGCCTTAACTAGTGTTGCAGTAAACTCCACTCACTTTTATGGACCATTCTCATGCACGTTGTGGGTGGCTTCACTTCTGTGGACCATTCTCATGCACGGTGTGGGTGGCTTCACTTCTGTGGACCATTCTCATGCACGGTGTGGGTGGCTTCACTTCTGTGGACCATTCTCATGCACGATGTGGGTGGCTTCACTTCTGTGGACCATTCTCATGCACGATGTGGGTGGCTTCACTTCTGTTGACCATTCTCATGCACGGTGTGGGTGGCTTCACTTCTGTGGACCATTCTCATGCACGGTGTGGGTGGCTTCACTTCTGTTGACCATTCTCATGCACGTTGTGGGTGGCTTCACTTCTGTGGACCATTCTCATGCACGGTGTGGGTGGCTTCACTTCTGTGGACCATTCTCATGCACGGTGTGGGTGGCTTCACTTCTGTTGACCATTCTCATGCACGGTGTGGGTGGCTTCACTTCTGTTGATCATTCTCATGCACGGTGTGGGTGGCTTCACTTCTGTTGACCATTCTCATGCACGGTGTGGGTGGCTTCACTTCTGTTGATCATTCTCATGCACGGTGTGGGTGGCTTCACTTCTGTTGATCATTCTCATGCACGGTGTGGGTGGCTTCACTTCTGTTGATCATTCTCATGCACGGTGTGGGTGGCTTCACTTCTGTTGATCATTCTCATGCACGGTGTGGGTGGCTTCACTTCTGTTGATCATTCTCATGCACGGTGTGGGTGGCTTCACTTCTGTTGATCATTCTCATGCACGGTGTGGGTGGCTTCACTTCTGTTGATCATTCTCATGCACGGTGTGGGTGGCTTCACTTCTGTTGATCATTCTCATGCACGGTGTGGGTGGCTTCACTTCTGTTGATCATTCTCATGCACGGTGTGGGTGGCTTCACTTCTGTGGACCATTCTCATGCACGGTGTGGGTGGCTTCACTTCTGTTGCATGTTCATCTTCTTCTTCTTCTTGTTTTTGTTCTTCTTTTTGTTGTTCTTCTTTTTGTTCTTCTTGTTGTTGTTCTTTGTTTTGCTTCTTCTTCTTCTGTGGATGTTAGCATGTTCTTGTTCTTCTTTTTGTTCTTGTTCTTGTTCTTCTTTTTTGTTGTTGTTCTTCTTCTGTGTGTTTTATGGCAGACTACAACCTAAAAAGGTGTATTGCTGCCACCAACTGGACAGGGTTGAAACAAACAAGGTAAAAATATAACCCATAGGTGATAGGGAAAACGAACTTAATCCACCCAAAATAAAACAATATAAAAAAAACACATTGACAAATCCGTAGCCTGTTGCTGGAATCATCCAGCGATCATACACTGTTTACCGGGGGGCAGGGCTACCGACGTTAAGGCTAATCTGAAGATGGTGCTGGCTAAAGCTAAAACTGGCGAGTGTAGAGAGTATAGAGATATTGTTATCCACGTCGGCACCAACGATGTTAGGATGAAACAGTCAGAGATCACCAAGCGCAACATAGCTTCTGCGTGTAAATCAGCTAGAAAGATGTGTCGGCATCGAGTAATTGTCTCTGGCCCCCTCCCAGTTAGGGGGAGTGATGAGCTCTACAGCAGAGTCTCACAACTCAATCGCTGGTTGAAAACTGTTTTCTGCCCCTCCCAAAAGATAGAATTTGTAGATAATTGGCCCTCTTTCTGGGACTCGCCCACAAACAGGACCAAGCCTGACCTGCTGAGGAGTGACGGACTCCATCCTAGCTGGAGGGGTGCTCTCATTTTATCTACCAACATAGACAGGGCTCTAACTCCTCTAGCTCCACAATGAAATAGGGTGCAGGCCAGGCAGCAGGCTGTTAGCCAGCCTGCCAGCATAGTGGAGTCTGCCACTAGCACAGTCAGTGTAGTCAGCTCAGCTATCACCATTGAGACCGTGTCTGTGCCTCGACCTAGGTTGGGCAAAACTAAACATGGCGGTGTTCGCCTTAGCAATCTCACTAGGATAAAGACCACCTCCATTCCTGTCATTATTGAAAGAGATCATGATACCTCACATCTCAAAATAGGGCTACTTAATGTTAGATCCCTTACCTCAAAGGCAATTATAGTCAATGAACTAATCACTGATCATAATCTTGATGTGATTGGCCTGACTGAAACATGGCTTAAGCCTGATGAATTTACTGTGTTAAATGAGGCCTCACCTCCTGGCTACACTAGTGACCATATCCCCCGTGCATCCCGCAAAGGCGGAGGTGTTGCTAACATTTACGATAGCAAATTTCAATTTACAAAAAAAAAAATTGACGTTTTCGTCTTTTGAGCTTCTAGTCATGAAATCTATGCAGCCTACTCAATCCCTTTTTATAGCTACTGTTTACAGGCCTCCTGGGCCATATACAGCGTTCCTCACTGAGTTCCCTGAATTCCTATCGGACCTTGTAGTCATAGCGGATAATATTCTAATCTTTGGTGACTTTAATATTCACATGGAAAAGTCCACAGACCCACTCCAAAAGGCTTTCGGAGCCATCATCGACTCAGTGGGTTTTGTCCAACATGTCTCTGGACCCACTCACTGTCACAGTCATACGCTGGACCTAGTTTTGTCCCATGGAATAAATGTTGTGGATCTTAATGTTTTTCCTCATAATCCTGGACTATCGGACCACCATTTTATTACGTTTGCAATTGCAACAAATAATCTGCTCAGACCCCAACCAAGGATCATCAAAAGTCGTGCTATAAATTCACAGACAACACAAAGATTCCTTGATGTCCTTCCAGACTCCTTCTGCCTACCCAAGGACGCCAGAGGACAAAAATCAGTTAACCACCTAACTGAGGAACTCAACTTAACCTTGCGCAATACCCTAGATGCAGTTGCACCCCTAAAAACTAAAAACATTTCTCATAAGAAACTAGCTCCCTGGTACACAGAAAATACCCGAGCTCTGAAGCAAGCTTCCAGAAAATTGGAACGGAAATGGCGCCACACCAAACTGGAAGTCTTCCGACTAGCTTGGAAAGACAGTACTGTGCAGTACCGAAGAGCCCTTACTGCTGCTCGATCATCCTATTTTTCTAACTTAATTGAGGAAAATAAGAACAATCCGAAATTCCTTTTTGATACTGTCGCAAAGCTAACTAAAAAGCAGCATTCCCCAAGAGAGGATGACTTTCACTTTAGCAGTGATAAATTCATGAACTTCTTTGAGGAAAAGATTATGATTATTAGAAAGCAAATTACGGACTCTTCCTTAAATCTGCGTATTCCTTCAAAGCTCAGTTGTCCTGAGTCTGCACAACTCTGCCAGGACCTAGGATCAAGAGAGACACTCAAGTGTTTTAGTACTATATCTCTTGACACAATGATGAAAATAATCATGGCCTCTAAACCTTCAAGCTGCATACTGGACCCTATTCCAACTAAACTACTGAAAGAGCTGCTTCCTGTGCTTGGCCCTACTATGTTGAACATAATAAACGGCTCTCTATCCACCGGATGTGTACCAAACTCACTAAAAGTGGCAGTAATAAAGCCTCTCTTGAAAAAGCCAAACCTTGACCCAGAAAATATAAAAAACTATCGGCCTATATCGAATCTTCCATTCCTCTCAAAAATTTTAGAAAAGGCTGTTGCGCAACAACTCACTGCCTTCCTGAAGACAAACAATGTATACGAAATGCTTCAGTCTGGTTTTAGACCCCATCATAGCACTGAGACGGCACTTGTGAAGGTGGTAAATGACATTTTAATGGCATCGGACCGAGGCTCTGCATCTGTCCTCGTGCTCCTAGACCTTAGTGCTGCTTTTGATACCATCGATCACCACATTCTTTTGGAGAGATTGGAAACCCAAATTGGTCTACACGGACAAGTTCTGGCCTGGTTTAGATCTTATCTGTCGGAAAGATATCAGTTTGTCTCTGTGAATGGTCTGTCCTCTGACAAATCAACTGTAAATTTCGGTGTTCCTCAAGGTTCTGTTTTAGGACCACTATTGTTTTCACTATATATTTTACCTCTTGGGGATGTTATTCGAAAACATAATGTTAACTTTCACTGCTATGCAGATGACACACAGCTGTACATTTCAATTAAACATGGTGAAGCCCCAAAATTGCCCTTGCTAGAAGAATGTGTTTCAGACATAAGGAAGTGGATGGCTGCAAACTTTCTACTTTTAAACTCGGACAAAACAGAGATGCTTGTTCTAGGTCCCAAGAAACAAAGAGATCTTCTGTTGAATCTGACAATTAATCTTAATGGTTGTACAGTCGTCTCAAATAAAACTGTGAAGGACCTCGGCGTTACTCTGGACCCTGATCTCTCTTTTGAAGAACATATCAAGACCATTTCAAGGACAGCTTTTTTCCATCTACGTAACATTGCAAAAATCAGGAACTTTCTGTCCAAAAATGATGCAGAAAAATTAATCCATGCTTTTGTCACTTCCAGGTTAGACTACTGCAATGCTCTACTTTCCGGCTACCCGGATAAAGCACTAAATAAACTTCAGTTAGTGCTAAATACGGCTGCTAGAATCCTGACTAGAACCAAAAAATTTGATCATATTACTCCAGTGCTAGCCTCTCTACACTGGCTTCCTGTCAAAGCAAGGGCTGATTTCAAGGTTTTACTGCTAACCTACAAAGCATTACATGGGCTTGCTCCTATCTATCTCTCTGATTTGGTCCTGCCGTACATACCTACACGTACGCTACGGTCACAAGACGCAGGCCTCCTAATTGTCCCTAGAATTTTTAAGCAAACAGCTGGAGGCAGGGCTTTCTCCTATAGAGCTCCATTTTTATGGAACGGTCTGCCTACCCATGTCAGAGACGCAAACTCGGTCTCAACCTTTAAGTCTCTACTGAAGACTCATCTCTTCAGTGGGTCATATGATTGAGTGTAGTCTGGCCCAGGAGTGGGAGGGTGAACGGAAAGGCTCTGGAGCAACGAACCACCCTTGCTGTCTCTGCCTGGCCGGTTCCCCTCTTTCCACTGGGATTCTCTGCCTCTAACCCTATTACAGGGGCTGAGTCACTGGCTTTACTGGGGCTCTCTCATGCCGTCCCTGGAGGAGGTGCGTCACCTGAGTGGGTTGAGTCACTGATATGGTCATCCTGTCTGGGTTGGCGCCCCCCCCCCCTTAAGTTGTGCCGTGGCGGAGGTCTTTGTGGGCTATACTCAGCCTTGTCTCAGGATGGTAAGTTGGTGGTTGAAGATATCCCTCTAGTGGTGTGGGGGCTGTGCTTTGGCAAAGTGGGTGGGGTTATATCCTTCCTGTTTGGCCCTGTCCGGGGGTGTCCTCGGAGTGGGCCACAGTGTCTCCTGACCCCTCCTGTCTCAGCCTCCAGTATTTATGCTGCAGTAGTTTATGTGTCGGGGGGCTAGGGTCAGTTTGTTATATCTGGAGTACTTCTCCTGTCCTATTCGGTGTCCTGTGTGAATCTAAGTGTGCGTTCTCTAATTCTCTCCTTCTCTCTTTCTCTCTCTCGGAGGACCTGAGCCCTAGGACCACCCGGCACAGCCAGAAGAGGACTGGCCATCCCACATATGCTCTCTCTAATTCTCTCTTTCTTTCTCTCTCTCGGAGGACCTGAGCCCTAGGACCATGCCCCAGGAATACCTGACATGATGACTCCTTGCTGTCCCCAGTCCACCTGACTGTGCTGCTGCTCCAGTTTCAACTATTCTGCCTTATTATTATTCGACCATGCTGGTCATTTATGAACATTTGAACATCTTGACCATGTTTTGTTATAATCTCCACCCGGCACAGCCAGAAGAGGACTGGCCACCCCACATAGCCTGGTTCCTCTCTAGGTTTCTTCCTAGGTTTTGGCCTTTCTAGGGAGTTTTTCCTAGCCACCGTGCTTCTTCACCTGTATTGCTTGCTGTTTGGGGTTTTAGGCTGGGTTTCTGTACAGCACTTTGAGATATCAGCTGATGTACGAAGGGCTATATAAAATAAATTTGATTGATTGCTAAGTGTTTTTTTGTTTGTTTTTGTGACACTGATGTTGCTGGTGGGAAGTCAAAAAACTATAGCATCACTTTGGCGACATCCTGATGGACTGTTACCGGACAAATTGTAAACATGGATAAATGGAAATATTATAAGTAATTGAGTTTTGATGTTTTATCTCATGCATGACAAGGTTTGTTGTTAATCATTCACAGTCAAGCTAATTAAATTCATTCAGATAGACTAAATTGCTATAGATTTGTTTGACTTAACATTAACTTTTTGCAAAGATTGAAAATGAATGGATAAGTAGAAATGTTCACAGTTTTACCCCATTTCAATATTGTGCACCTGCTCCTCAGTTGCACACAACACAAAGGCATCATGACACAGGCTGTTGGATCTGGTTCCTGAGTTTTGCCTGCGTTTTCAAACAGGCCCTGCTCTCAAGTTACACATACAGTTAGTGAGAGGAGTGTTACTTAGAGGCACTTGCTCTGTAGGCTATGTATTTCTTCATCGTCTCAGGGTGTTGAAAGGTAAGACTGCATCTTATTTATAAAATCATAATGGGAGCTCAAATGAATGTGTTTTGAAACCGTTCTGGGCAGTTTCAATAAGTATCTTCATTCAATAGGATTGCATTGAAGTTTTTCCAGCATCAGCAGACTGAATATTCATGAATTTGTTGGCTGTAGATGTAAACACCACAGTTTGTTTACTGTTGGGAACCTCCACATTATATTCACTTTCACACTGAGTCACATGCTTCAATTCAGGCGGTAGTTACATGATGATGGGTCCTATCAGCTTTAGCAGTTCTAGTCATTTGTTTCAGTAAATTACTTGATTATTTTTGGCTCTGGGAATGAATATTGCTTTCATTTTGTTCTAGTCTGTCTCTGCTTTAAACAGGTTGATGTCTTGCCAAAACAGTCAGGTACCCACCGACCAGGCTCAGTCATCTTACCTCAGGCTCAATGACCTGTATAATGTCACTCGGTCTCTCTTGCTCTCCCATATTCCCATATATAAGTCAAGTGGCCATCTTAGGTTGGGCAAGGTGTAAGATGAGAGTTTGATTGAAGGGAACAGTGTTTGTTTGGAGATACAAGCATGGCTGTTGAATAATTCACCTGGCCCAGTATGTATTACCAGGACTATTACTTTTACTCAACTATGAGGTACTTTTTCACCTTTGCTGTTTTCTGTGTTGGAAAATAAGTACTTTACATTGCTGTTTTAGCTGTCTTAGCAGTCTTAGCTGTCTTAGCAGTCTTAGCTGTCATAGCAGTCTTAGCTGTCATGGCAGTCTTAGCTGTCATAGCAGTCTTAGCTGTCATAGCAGTCTTAGCTGTCATAGCAGTCGTAGCTGTCATAGCAGTCTTAGCTGTCATAGCAGTCTTAGCTGTCATAGCAGTCTTAGCTGTCTTAGCAGTCTTAGCAGTATTTAGGCCATTATAAACCATATGTTATTACTGTTACAATATCCATTAGATATGACTATGTTATTACAATATTATTACTGAATTCCTTTAGAAGAAAAATGCTAAACTACTGTCACAGTAGTCCTGTTCCATGCTCCATAAATTCAATCTTCTCCGATAAACGTCTCTCTCTACAATAAATCCTTCTCATTAACCACCTGCTTTTATTAGTATGTTTATTTTTATGTCCTCCTGTGATTTGTAATTCCATTATCCATATTGTGTGATTAACCTTTTTCTGCACATACACTGACAAATATACCACAACTCACTGGCAGTTCTCAATTAACATTGACTGATGACCATGTGACTAGTAACTAGCCTGCTGATTGCTTCTCTGTTGCCCAATACTATCTTACTGTAAATTGCCTCAGGGACAAGTTGCTGCAGCACTGTTTTAAAGAAACCCAGATCAGAGGCATTCATGCGCACCACTGAGTCTGTGTGGATATCTCCACATCCCTAACCCCAATAAAGGGGGGCATATGTCCCTGTCCTGATAGGGGGTGGAGTGGGATTTAAAAATTCTGCCCATAATCCCATTAATCCAGAGCAAAGTCTTAAATTGCCACTGCTCCTTCTCAATAGGGCTGAGCATTGAGGAACACACACACACACACACACACACACACACACACACACACACACACACACACACACACACACACACACACACACACACACACACACACACACACACACACACACACACACAGACACACACACACACACACACACACACACACACAGACTACCACACACATAAGAGCGCCCAGGCACACGCTCCAATTAGTGTTCATCAACCCCTTTCTGTATGACACACACAGTGATTCTGGGCCAGTTTCCGTCCCTTGGAGGACGTCACCTAGCAGTGAGAGAGAGCAGGAAAAAAGACAGAGGAGTATTTATAGAAGAAAATGGGGGCCCTTTTTGGAGAGAGGTTTTATTAAGGAGCGGAGTAGAGCGAGGGCGTCCCAGTTTTATCATTAACACTGTGCAAACGGCCTGCAGGACTGCAAGGACACACTCTGGGAGGAGATTCTGGAGTAACTCTGTGACAAGTCTTCATGTACTGTCACCCTTTTCTTGTGTTGCGGTGGCAGTGTGGATGACTCTGTAGAGGACTCTGTGGATGACTCTGTGGATGACTCTGTGGAGGACTCTGTGGAGGACTCTAAAGATGGGGATATTTTGAATTGACAACCCCTCTTGTTTGAATGGGGGCTGTTGGTATGGTCCAAGAGGCTTTTTTACTGTACAGCCAGGTTGGATACTAGCTCACAGATAGGCCACCTGCAGTTTGATACAAGATGAAGAAATTTCTACAGAACAAGAAAGGCAGATATTCTTTCAGGAACCAGAACAAGCCTGCTGTTCCTCGCTATCCATCTAAAGATGACTGTAAGTCTGTCTGTTTGAATGTCATTCACTTATTGAAACACATTACTGTTTCAAGACTTTGGAGGTTGAACAGCAGACGCTGGCTCTGTTTTAAGGTTCATGTTACATTTTCAGACAGAATAGATATTTGTATAGTTCTATATTTGGCATGTGTGACCTGTCGTATCAGGGACGTTTTTGGAAGCAAACTCGTGGAGGTTAATACATGCTGATCCTGTTTTAATGCTCTATAAATGTAATAGTTTATAGAATGTTATAAAGGTTCACAAATTAAGCGTTAGGGATTGGAGTGTATTACCACAAAAAGCAGGATAACCTGCACTCCTAGATTTAAATGTGTTTTCTGTGTTTGGTTATGGCAGAAATGTTATGCTTGAGTCGCTCTCATGCAGGCAATAGAGTGCCCTCCATCAGAGCCCTCCGTCAGATAGAGAGTCAGTGAATTTTGATGTACAGTAAAATGGATTAACTTTGGAAGAGAGCACTTCATGCTCCTCAAGGTCAAATACTCTGAGATGCCTTTGGAGTTGTGAACAAGGTCAGTGACCCCAGGGGTTCGACAGGGGTTCAACCCCCCACTGAGAGCACCATACTCCTTCTCATTCGCATCTCAATCCAGAACATCTTTCTCATCAGACTCCCTGTGGGTTTCTTCATCTTCCTCTCCTCTTCGTCATTTTTCTTCTTCTCTCATGTAGTCATTGCGATGCCGACATCCAATCAGGGCTGGCCAGAGGAGTTTGGCTTCCAGCTGGGAGGAAGTGGTCCTAGCTACATCCTGTCTGTGGAGGAGGGGAGCAGTGCCTACCTGGCGGGGCTGCAGCCAGGTGACCAGGTCAGAGAGATTCTAGGTCCTAAACTAAACCAAAATTATTTTTATCCTTTGTTTACCCATTATTTAACAAGGCAAGTGAATTGACAAATATGCAGTTAATAGTATTATGTTAAGACTTCGATAATATTATGATGATATTGTAATAGTATGATCAGGGATTTACAGTGCCTTGCGAAAGTATTCGGCCCCCTTGAACTTTGCGACCTTTTGCCACATTTCAGGCTTCAAACATAAAGATATAAAACTGTATTTTTTTGTGAAGAATCAACAACAAGTGGGACACAATCATGAAGTGGAACGACATTTATTGGATATTTCTAACTTTTTTAACAAATCAAAAACTGAAAAATTGGGCGTGCAAAATTATTCAGCCCCTTTACTTTCAGTGCAGATAACTCTCTCCAGAAGTTCAGTGAGGATCTCTGAATGATCCAATGTTGACCTAAATGACTAATGATGATAAATACAATCCACCTGTGTGTAATCAAGTCTCCGTATAAATGCACCTGCACTGTGATAGTCTCAGAGGTCCGTTAAAAGCGCAGAGAGCATCATGAAGAACAAGGAACACACCAGGCAGGTCCGAGATACTGTTGTGAAGAAGTTTAAAGCCGGATTTGGATACAAAAAGATTTCCCAAGCTTTAAACATCCCAAGGAGCACTGTGCAAGCGATAATTTTGAAATGGAAGGAGTATCAGACCACTGCAAATCTACCAAGACCTGGCCGTCCCTCTAAACTTTCAGCTCATACAAGGAGAAGACTGATCAGAGATGCAGCCAAGAGGCCCATGATCACTCTGGATGAACTGCAGAGATCTACAGCTGAGGTGGGAGACTCTGTCCATAGGACAACAATCAGTCGTATATTGCACAAATCTGGCCTTTATGGAAGAGTGGCAAGAAGAAAGCCATTTCTTAAAGATATCCATAAAAAGTGTCGTTTAAAGTTTGCCACAAGCCACCTGGGAGACACACCAAACATGTGGAAGAAGGTGCTCTGGTCAGATGAAACCAAAATTGAACTTTTTGGCAACAATGCAAAACGTTATGTTTGGCGTAAAAGCAACACAGCTGAACACACCATCCCCACTGTCAAACATGGTGGTGGCAGCATCATGGTTTGGGCCTGCTTTTCTTCAGCAGGAATAGGGAAGATGGTTCAAATTGATGGGAAGATGGATGGATCCAAATACAGGACCATTCTGGAAGAAAACCTGATGGAGTCTGCAAAAGACCTGAGACTGGGATGGAGATTTGTCTTCCAACAAGACAATGATCCAAAACATAAAGCAAAATCTACAATGGAATGGTTAAAAAATAAACATATCCAGGTGTTAGAATGGCCAAGTCAAAGTCCAGACCTGAATCCAATCGAGAATCTGTGGAAAGAACTGAAAACTGCTGTTCACAAATGCTCTCCATCCAACCTCACTGAGCTCGAGCTGTTTTGCAAGGAGGAATGGGAAAAAAATTCAGTCTCTCGATGTGCAAAACTGATAGAGACATACCCCAAGCGACTTACAGCTGTAATCGCAGCAAAAGGTGGCGCTACAAAGTATTAACTTAAGGGGGCTGAATAATTTTGCACGCCCAATTTTTCAGTTTTTGATTTGTTAAAAAAGTTTGAAATATCCAATAAATGTCGTTCCGCTTCATGATTGTGTCCCACTTGTTGTTGATTCTTCACAAAAAAATACAGTTTTATATCTTTATGTTTGAAGCCTGAAATGTGGCAAAAGGTCGCAAAGTTCAAGGGGGCCGAATACTTTCGCAAGGCACTGTATACTGGAATAGCTGTTTCTGGGTGTCTTCATTAAACGGTCTTTCTCTGACCAGGTGCTGGAGATCGAGGGCCAGAATGTGTCCACTCTGGGAGTCCAGGCTGTCATCTCCATCGCTCAGACCCAGAGGAACATCCCTCCCAGCATCGGAGTGGTGTCTCGCATCCAGCAGGTCTGAATTCGCTCTGACTGGGACTCACCTGGCACCATCATACTTTAGTAGTACAATGTTTGATACTTCTAATTGATTTTATGTCAATGTTTCGGTATTACTGCTTGTGCCAACTGAAAATCTGACTCGTTGTATTTCTGATACCTCATGTAACCCCAGTAACTGTAGTGGCAATGCTGAATTTGCCTTGCTAATTTCATTGGCAAGGCCATACTTTTCAAGTCATTAGTCAAAATTATTTCTCTCTATCTTGACATAATACAAAGAAAGTGAAATAAGAATTCCATCTCTGCCTCTCAGATGGACATCACCCCGGGTCCTGATGGTCGTTTCGGCTTCACTATCGTGGGAGACTGCCCCCTCCTGGTGGAGGACTGTTCGCCCTGCTCTCCGGCGGGACGGGGTGGCCTGGGGGCCGGTGACTACGTCATGGAGGTCAACGGGATCCCGGTGAGGCAGCACGAGATGGCGGCGGCGCTGATCAAGGCGTCCCAGGGGCGAACGCTGAGGCTGGGGGTGCTATGTCTGGGGCCCAGACAGAAAGTACGCAGCAGTGGGAGTATGGATGGGATACAGCCTGGAGGAGACGGGATGAGGGAGGACCGCAAACACAAGGCCCTGGAGTTCAACAGGAAGGTGAGGCTTTGTTTTAAACTAACTGTTGTATGAGTTATACACGGGAACATGGATGTTATTGATTATACAGGGGAACATGGATGTTATTGATTATACACGGGAACATGGATGTTATTGATTATACAGGGGAACATGGATGTTATTGATTATACAGGGGAACATGGATGTTATTGATTATACACGGGAACATGGATGTTATTGATTATACAGGGGAACATGGATGTTATTGATTATACACGGGAACATGGATGTTATTGATTATACACGGGAACATGGATGTTATTGATTATACAGGGGAACATGGATGTTATTGATTATACACGGGAACATGGATGTTATTGATTATACACGGGAACATGGATGTTAATGATTATACAGGGGAACATGGATGTTATTGATTATACAGGGGAACATGGATGTTATTGATTATACAGGGGAACATGGATGTTATTGATTATACACGGGAACATGGATGTTATTGATTATACAGGGGAACATGGATGTTATTGATTATACACGGGAACATGGATGTTATTGATTATACACGGGAACATGGATGTTATTGATTATACAGGGGAACATGGATGTTATTGATTATACACGGGAACATGGATGTTATTGATTATACACGGGAACATGGATGTTAATGATTATACAGGGGAACATGGATGTTATTGATTATACAGGGGAACATGGATGTTATTGATTATACACGGGAACATGGATGTTATTGATTATACACGGGAACATGGATGTTATTGATTATATAGGGGAACATGGATGTTATTGATTATACAGGGGAACATGGATGTTATTGATTATACAGGGGAACATGGATGTTATTGATTATACACGGGAACATGGATGTTATTGATTATACACGGGAACATGGATGTTATTGATTATATAGGGGAACATGGATGTTATTGATTATACAGGGGAACATGGATGTTATTGATTATACAGGGGAACATGGATGTTATTGATTATACACGGGAACATGGATGTTATTGATTATACACGGGAACATGGATGTTATTGATTATATAGGGGAACATGGATGTTATTGATTATACAGGGGAACATGGATGTTATTGATTATACAGGGGAACATGGATGTTATTGATTATACACGGGAACATGGATGTTATTGATTATACAGTGGAACATGGGTGTTATTGATTATACAGGGGAACATGGATGTTATTGATTATACACGGGAACATGGATGTTATTGATTATACAGGGGAACATGGATGTTATTGATTATACACGGGAACATGGATGTTATTGATTATACACGGGAACATGGATGTTATTGATTATACAGGGGAACATGGATGTTATTGATTATACAGGGGAACATGGATGTTATTGATTATACACGGGAACATGGATGTTATTGATTATACACGGGAACATGGATGTTATTGAATATGCACGGGAACCTGGATGTTATTGATTATACACGAGAACATGGATGTTATTGATTATACAGGGGAACATGGATGTTATTGATTATACACGGGAACATGGATGTTATTGAATATGCACGGGAACCTGGATGTTATTGAATATACACGGGAACATGGATGTTATTGATTATACAGGGGAACATGGATGTTATTGATTATACAGGGGAACATGGGTGTTATTGATTATACAGGGGAACATGGGTGTTATTGATTATACAGGGGAACATGGATGTTATTGATTATACAGGGGAACATGGATGTTATTGATTATACAGGGGAACATGGGTGTTATTGATTATACAGGGGAACATGGATGTTATTGATTATACAGGGGAACATGGATGTTATTGATTATACAGGGGAACATGGGTGTTATTGATTATACAGGGGAACATGGGTGTTATTGATTATACAGGGGAACATGGATGTTATTGATTATACAGGGGAACATGGATGTTATTGATTATACAGGGGAACATGGGTGTTATTGATTATACAGGGGAACATGGATGTTATTGATTATACAGGGGAACATGGATGTTATTGATTATACAGGGGAACATGGATGTTATTGATTATACACGGGAACATGGATGTTATTGATTATACACGGGAACATGGGTGTTATTGATTATACAGGGGAACATGGATGTTATTGATTATACACGGGAACATGGATGTTATTGATTATACAGGGGAACATGGATGTTATTGAATATACAGGGGAACCTGGATGTTATTGAATATACACGGGAACATGGATGTTATTGATTATACACGGGAACATGGATGTTATTGAATATACACGGGAACCTGGATGTTATTGATTATACACGGGAACATGGATGTTATTGATTATACAGGGGAACATGGATGTTATTCATTATACAGGGGAACATGGATGTTATTGATTATACAGGGGAACATGGATGTTATTGATTATACACTGGAACATGGATGTTATTGATTATACAGGGGAACATGGATGTTATTGATTATACAGGGGAACATGGATGTTATTGATTATACACGGGAACATGGATGTTATTGATTATACACAGGAACATGGATGTTATTGATTATACACGGGAACATGGATGTTATTGATTATACAGGGGAACATGGATGTTATTGATTATACACGGGAACATGGATGTTATTGATTATACAGGGGAACATGGATGTTATTGATTATACACGGGAACATGGATGTTATTGATTATACAGGGGAACATGGATGTTATTGATTATACACGGGAACATGGATGTTATTGATTATACAGGGGAACATGGATGTTAATGATTATACAGGGGAACATGGATGTTATTGATTATACAGGGGAACATGGATGTTATTGATTATACAGGGGAACATGGATGTTATTGATTATACAGGGGAACATGGATGTTATTGATTATACAGGGGAACATGGATGTCCAGAGGAAACAACAGTTTGAAAGAGACACTTTGCTGTTCAAAAAGCATTAAGCCTACTGAGCTTTCTTCCTCAGTCAGATAATTGGAAGCTTCTTTGTAAATGTATACAATGCTTCTTTAGAGAGGCTGTGTAACTATGCGCCCTTCAACAACAATTGTTATTGATATCTTTCAGATTGACCAGATTTTGGGGGAGGAGCCGGAGGTGAAGGAGAGGCTGTTTGCGGTGCTGAAGCAGTATGCTGCGGAGAAGAAGGTTGATTGGCTGGCCTCTGTCCTCCCAGACATCCTCACCACTGACGAGCAGCAGACGCTCATCGGCAACATCAGGTACCGGAGTCTCTGCTCCCTGGGCATCATCCAGACTGTGTTCAGTATAGGTTCTTGAGATAGAGGAGGCAGCCTACCACCTGTACTCCCTTCTAAACATCACTCAGGCCCACGGAGATGTACAGTGGGGCAAAAAAAGTATTTAGTCAGCCACCAATTGTGCAAGTTCTCCCTCTTAAAAATATGAGAGAAGCCTGTAATTTTCATCATAGGTACACTTCAACTATGACAGACAAAATGAGAAAAAACAATCCAGAAAATCACATTGTAGGATTTTTAATGAATTTATTTGCAAATTATGGTGGAAAATAAGCATTTGGTCACCTACAAACAAGCAAGATTTCTGGCTCACAGACCTGTAACTTCTTCTTTGACAGGCTCCTCTGTCCTCCACTCGTTACCTGTATTAATGGCACCTGTTTGAACTTGTTATCAGTATAAAAGACACCTGTCCACAACCTCAAACAGTCACACTCCAAACTCCACTATGAGCTGTCAAAGGACACCAGAAACAAAATTGTACACCTGCACGAGGCTGGGAACACTGAATCTGCAATAGATAAGCAGCTAGGTTTGAAGAAATCAACTGTGGGAGCAATTATTAGGAAATGGAAGACATACAAGACCACTGATAATCTCCCTCGATCTGGGGCTCCACGCAAGATCTCACCCCGTGGGGTCAAAATGATCACAAGAACGGTGAGCAGGCCTCCCGGGTGGCGCAGTGGTTAAGGGCGCTGTACTGCAGCGCCAGCTGTGCCATCAGAGTCCCTGGGTTCGCCCCCAGGCTCTGTCGTAACCGGCCGCGACCGGGAGGTCCGTGGGGCGACGCACAATTGGCCTAGCGTCGTCCGGGTTAGGGAGGGCTTGGTCGGCAGGGATGTCCTTGTCTCATCGCGCACCAGCGACTCCTGTGGCGGGCCGGGCGCAGTGCGCGCTAACCAAGGTTGCCAGGTGCACGGTGTAGCCTCTGACACATTGGTGCGGCTGGCTTCCGGGTTGGATGCGCGCTGTGTTAAGAAGCAGTGCGGCTGGTTGGGTTGGGTATCGGAGGACGCATGACTTTCAACCTTCGTCTCTCCCAAGCGATGAGACAAGATAGTAGCTACTACAACAATTGGATACCACGAAATTGGGGAGAAAAAGGGGTAAAAAAATAAAATAAAAAAAGAACGGTGAGCAAAACTCCCAGAACCACACGGGGGGACCTAGTCAATGACCTGCAGAGAGCTGGGACCAAAGTAACAAAGCCAGTAACACAATACGCCGCCAGGGACTCAAATCCTGCAGTGCCAGACATGTCCCCCTGCTTAAGCCAGTACATGTCCAGGCCCGTCTGAAGTTTGCTAGAGAGCATTTGGATGATCCAGAAGAAGATTGGGAGAATGTCATATGGTCAGATGAAACCAAAATATAACTTTTTGGTAAAAACTCAACTCGTCGTGTTTGGAGGACAAAGAATGCTGAGTTGCATCCAAAGAACACCATACCTACTGTGAAGCATGGGGGTGGAAACATCATTTTTCTGCAAAGGGATTGTTTTTCTGCAAAGGGACCAGGACGACTGATCCGTGTAAAGGAAAGAATGAATGGGGCCATGTATCGTGAGATTTTGAGTGAAAACCTCCTTCTATCAGCAAAGGCATTGAAGATGAAACGTGGCTGGGTCTTTCTGCATGAAAATGATCCCAAACACACCGCCCGGGCAACAAAGGAGTGGCTTCGTAAGAAGCATTTCAAGGACCTGGAGTGGCCTAGCCAGTCTCCAGATCTCAACCCCATAGAAAATCTTTGGAGGGAGTTGAAAGTCCGCATTGCCCAGCAACAGCCCCAAAACATCACTGCTCTAGAGGTGATCTGCATGGAGGAATGGGCCAAAATACCAGCAACAGTGTGTGAAAACCTTGTGAAGACTCACAGAAAACGTTTCACCTCAGTCATTGCCAACAAAGGGTATATAACAAAGTATTGAGAAACTTTTGTTATTGACCAAATACTTATTTTCCACCATAATTTGCAAATAAATTAATAAAAAATCCTACAATGTGATTTTCTGGATTTTTTTTCTTCTCATTTTGTCTGTCATAGTTGAAGTGTACCTATGATGAAAATTACAGGCCTCTCTCATATTTTTAAGAGGGAGAACTTGCACAATTGGTGGCTGACTAAATATATTTTTGCCCCACTGTACATTAAATCCTTATTTCCATTTAGATATCCTAGTACAACCCAGGTGGGATGCAGCCTTCTAATATCCCAATTTCGGAGTCCCAGTGAAAAGTAATAGTCTGTGGGGACTATTGTGCGATGGGTGATGAGTGTTTAAACAGGCTTTTCCTTTTGCTCATTTTGCTGGTGGAGGGATTACGGGGGTCTTAATTAGTGTCAACCATTATCACACTGTGCTTTAGGTGGACACCATCTGCTGCAGACGGGGCTCAGGGTAAACCCACAGTGACCCTCCTGTTAGGTCAAACTAGTAGGGGTTTGAGTGAAACTGCATAGTCTCAGAGCCAAAATGGAGACTAGTCTTGAGCCAAATCAAATGGGTTAGTGACAGACCTGCCAGAAGATTTGACGGTGTTCACAATAATCACTGATGATCAGAAGTTAAGCTCAACCAAGGCAAAGCCAGTTTTAGTGTGGCTGTTTGAAATTCGACCTGATGTATTCAAATTTTGCCAGCACTGTTTTTGTCTGAGATCAGCTCAATGATCGGCCAATTTTGTAATCATTACTGTCTCTACCTTTTTGCATGAGATTTGTTTCTTTGTGACCTCATCTGAACTCAGAGAATGAATGCTGGCAACTATGGCTGAAGACTCATATTGTCAGACATGTCAATGAAGAAATACTTGCACAATAATTTATCTTATGTCAGTGTGTGAAAATGAGCAACAAGACTCTCACTAAACCCTTAATCCAAGTACACTAAACCCTTAATCCAAGTACACTTTTTCCTTTAGATGTGTGGAGATTACTGTTACTTCCATACCCTATGAAGGGGGTTAGTTAGAGAGGGAGACGGGCATCTGTCATGTGAAATGAAAAGTCTTTAATCTGATTGGTTGGTATGCGGAATCCATCTGAGGGATTGGTTGGTATGCGGAATCCATCTGAGGGATTGGTTGGTATGAGGAATCCATCTGAGGGATTGGTTGTTATGAGGAATCCATCTGAGGGATTGGTTGGTATAAGGAATCCATCTGAGGGATTGGTTGGTATAAGGAATCCATCTGAGGGATTGGTTGGTATGAGGAATCCATCTGAGGGATTGGTTGGTATAAGGAATCCATCTGAGGGATTGGTTGGTATGAGGAATCCATCTGAGGGATTGGTTGGTGTGAGGAATCCATCTGAGGGATTGGTTGGTGTGAGGAATCCATCTGAGGGATTGGTTGGTGTGAGGAATCCATCTGAGGGATTGGTTGGTGTGAGGAATCCGTCTGAGGGAACGTTGACCATGTGGTCATCCGGCTGGGGTCTTACCACAGTGGGGAAACTTTACCAATGAGCTATAGCCAGACCACAGCTTTGATTATCTGACCATAACCTCTCTTTACTCGAGGAAGTCAACTACACAGGTAATTAAGGTGGATGTGGTGGATTGTGTGGGTTGTAGTTCAACGTAACGCAGTTGAATCATCTCAGCGTCACTTACTGGTATATCAGGTAGGTAGTGATACCTTATGACTGGGGCCTTGAGTTTTTCTTGATCACGTGACCAGACCAGAAAAAAACTCTGTCCTAGTGATGTGATTAGATACCTCGTTTGGGGCGGCAGGGTAGCCTAGTGGTTAGAGTGTTGAACTAGTAACCGAAAGGTTGCAAGTTCATATCCCCGAGCTGACAAGTCGTTCTGCCCCTGAACCCACTGTTCCTAGGCCTTCATTGAAAACAAGAATTTGTGCTTAACTGACTAAAATAAATAAAAAATAGAGGTTGTTATACTGTAAGATGCGGTACTATTTAAATGCAAAGCTATTTTGTCCAATAAGAACATAAGGCAGTGATTCCAGATCACCAGAGGACAGTGAGACCTTCCTTTGGCGTCGTTCTAAATATAGACTGAGTGGCATTTAACAAACCATGGAGATGTTTGTTTTAGTCCACTGACTCTCTTCCTCTCTCTTGCGTCCCTCGCTCTCCTCCTCCTCCCTCTCTCTCTTCCACCTCCGTCTCTCTCTCTCTTACTCTCTTACTCTCTGCCTTCCTCTTTCTCTCACTCTCTCAGAGGGATTTCTGTGATGGATTTTATCCTCATTATTCTGCTTTAAGCTCTTGCTCATCTGTGGTTGGTGAGAGTTCACTGCTGGTGATGGTTCCTGGATGCACTACGCAGATTCTACCCCATACCGTTATAATGCATTATTATTTCAAAATTCAGTTTGTGAACCTATGCACTTCCTCACGTTTATTGATTTATAATCCTGATTCTGAATTATGACAGAGTACTAACTCTAATGAGCTGTTTTGGGTGAGTACAGTTTTTTATTTTGTATTATTGGTTGTTTTGAACTGTGGTACTTGCAGTTGTCTTGCAGTGCTGTCTTGCTGTTTCAGTACAGGTAGGGGCACCGCAGTCAGTGTAATGTCATACTTGTCATATGTGGGCACATAATTACCCTGGTACATTACTGTCCCTGTGCACTTTTTTCCCGAGGGGTATTCTGTGTTGGGTGGCAGCTCTTTTTCAGAGACTTGTTTTAATGTTTAAACTATTTATTGTTGAGAGGTCTGAATATTGACTCTCAGCACTTGAATAGATCAACATGAAATATTCTAGGATTTTGTACCAGATTATACGATGCTTTTTGTCTCTGGTGATTCCTAGAATAAGCGATAAACTACAACTCCTAATAAGTGATGGGCCTTGTTTATTATCTACTGAAGTGCCCTCTTCCTGGAGACCTACCGTCCTGTAGGTGTTCACTCTAACCCTCTTCCTGGAGACCTACCGTCCTGTAGGTGTTCACTCTAACCCTGTTCCTGGAGACCTACCGTCCTGTAGGTGTTCACTCTAACCCTGTTCCTGGAGACCTACCGTCCTGTAGGTGTTCACTCTAACCCTGTTCCTGGAGACCTACCGTCCTGTAGGTGTTCACTCTAACCCTCTTCCTGGAGACCTACCGTCCTGTAGGTGTTCACTCTAACCCTGTTCCTGGAGACCTACCGTCCTGTAGGTGTTCACTCTAACCCTGTTCCTGGAGACCTACCGTCCTGTAGGTGTTCACTCTAACCCTGTTCCTGGAGACCTACCGTCCTGTAGGTGTTCACTCTAACCCTCTTCCTGGAGACCTACCGTCCTGTAGATTTTCACTCTAACCCTGTTCCTGGGGAGCTACCGTCCTGTAGGTTTTCACTCCAACCCTGTTCCTGGAGAGCTACCGTCCTGTAGGTTTTCACTCCAACCCTGTTCCTGGAGAGCTAATGTCCTGTAGGTTTTCACTCCAACCCTGTTCCTGGAGAGCTAATGTCCTGTAGGTTTTCACTCCAACCCTGTTCCTGGAGAGCTACCGTCCTGTAGGTTTTCACTCCCACCCTGTTCCTGGAGAGCTACCGTCCTGTAGGTTTTCACTCCAACCCTGTTCCTGGAGAGCTCCTGTCCTGTAGGTTTTCACTCCAACCCTGTTCCTGGAGAGCTCCTGTCCTGTAGGTTTTCACTCCAACCCTGTTCCTGGAGAGCTCCTGTCCTGTAGGTTTTCACTCCAACCCTGTTCTTGGAGAGCTCCTGTCCTGTAGGTTTTCACTCCAACCCTGTTCCTGGAGAGCTACCGTCCTGTAGGTTCACTCCAACTTTAATCTAGCACACCTGATTTGAATAATTAGCTAGTTGATAAGCTGAATCAGGTAAGTTACAACTGGGGTTGGAGTGAAAACCTACAGGAGGGTAGCTCTCCAGGGAACGCCTACTCTGTGAAGTGTGCAATAACTCAATTCGCCCTCGCACTCCTTCAAACAACACAATCTTTGAAAACTTTGTCAAAGGGTAAAATCTACAAAACTTAGTCCACTCTGTTCATAACAGATTCCAGTTTTGGAAGCCGAAAACTGTATTGAGATCAAATGTTTCATTGATGACAAATTAGTAGAATGGCGGACAAAATCCATCTCGCTCCATCTTCTCCCACTGACGGCCACTGGGCTTCCTCTCATCACCATATTTGGCAGTGAGTGGAAACGCCAACCGGATGCTTCACATTTGTTCATTCGGTGAAATACCTTTCTCATTGGTTTATCTGCGACTGTAGTCTGTGAAAATGTTACCCTAAAAATGACTGAGCTGAAGGGGCTTTTGATAATTTGAGTGATTAATAGATTTCTGTTGGATGTTTTGGTACAGTATATGACTAATTGTCACCAGATTGACTGCGTTTTGAGGAAGCAGAGGAAGGGAATCTAAACTGTCTTCTTTAATGTGGTGGTGTAGAAGTGCTGTGAGTGCAGGGATCAATCCAACAGCCTCCTCACACAGTCAATTGTAGCATTACTCTATCTAGAAACAATCCTGGGCCAACAGCCTCCTCACACGTTTACAGTAAATTATAAACTGGGTGATACGAGTCCTGGATGCTTATTGTCTGACAGCCGTGGTATATTAGACAAAACATGGCTTTACCCATGTGTCAATATTACCGCATATCTAAACAGTAACTTTAATAAAATAAATAAATAATCCTTATACCAGACATTATCTCATAGAATTACCCCTTTCTTTTCCCACATGTCCAATTCCTTTTGAGGTGCTTGTTCTTGGCTTTACTGTAACAAATCTTTGTCAGTTGTTCTGTCCTCTTTAAGATGTATCTGTGCTTCTGTATATGGTTTCAAAGCTGCCTTCTTTGCACTCAACTTCCCCATATAGAAAGCATCATATAGCACCCAGACTCTGCAGTAATTAATCATTCCAAGAAAACACATCTGTTTATTTTATTTTGTTTTTATTCATAGGTTTTGGTACTTTCAAAATCACATTTTTTTCTAGAGGGGTTCAGAATACACCCTTCTTGAATTATAATATATCCCAGATAAACAACTTCGGTTTATCACGGTTATCATTTCCTTTTATTTATTTTATGGCCTTATTCTGCCATATACATCAACTGCAGTATATATTTTTTTACATCTTTCACAAGTAGGATTAGCCACT
Source organism: Oncorhynchus mykiss (assembly GCF_013265735.2). Classification (NCBI taxonomy): domain Eukaryota; kingdom Metazoa; phylum Chordata; class Actinopteri; order Salmoniformes; family Salmonidae; genus Oncorhynchus; species Oncorhynchus mykiss. The sequence goes on along the minus strand of NC_048587.1, from coordinate 48,485,721 downwards.
AAAATATAATCTACATAAATCAAAATGTAACTTCCCTCTGGGGGCTCAAATCTTCCTAAATTACTAATAATTACTTTTAATAAAATCTATAATTTGACTTCGGGACTACTTATACTGAAATAACTCCCTTAATTAACCCCACATCAACGGGTCCTTGGGACCATAACACGGAGGGTACAGCTTCTAACTCCTCTTCCTGTTACTAAGTTAAAAACAAATCGTTCTGTCATTAATCGGGCCCCACGTCTAAGTGGACCCCAGGTTAAGTTCTCGCTTCTCCAATTCAGTTTTCATCTATACCTGTCTATAAATGAACTATGCTGGTCTCCACTCAGTAACTGTTACCAATCAGTAATTCATTTTCCCTAATGAACCCATATCCCCAATGCCAGCCATTCCTCAGATGGTTTGTTCACTAACAACACGTGTCGTCCCCCTGTCTGTTCCTATTCTCTGTCTGACTGCCCTTTCCAGTTCTCCTGTGTTCAATTTGAAACTGGCCACGAAACCCTCTAGATCTCTTCTGAATCCCTCTATTCCTGTCTTAGGATGTGCGACTCCTTCTACTGCTCAAGCTACATCCCTCTGTGTCCATGCCCTATAGACTTCTATCATGTCTGGTTGTGCTCCATCCCCAGCTCTGGGGTTGGGTAAGGCTATGAGTGGGAATTGGGGTATCGCCTCATCATCATCTAAGCATTCTGTGTCACTTCTGTCTTCTCTCAATCCTGGCTTATTATGAGATTCTAACCTTTGTAATGCTCCAGGTCTCCTGCTCCTCACCCCCAGTCTCTCCCTCTCATTCTCCTCAAATTCCTTCTGATCTCTCTCACTTTTCCTTTGCTTTTCTTTCTCTTTGCCTTCTGCTCTCTATCTTGCTCTCTTCCTGGCCCTCCCTCCTCTTCCTACTACTCCCAAACCATCAAGGTAACTTTGGGCTCAGCATAGAGCGGGGGAGCCCTTCTCCGTCTGCCTTTCCTGCTATTTGTCTGACGCTCTTTCTCTCTGTTCTTTCTTACGTGTCTTTTCTTTCCCATAACAGTCAGTGTCAAGTTTGGTTTCCGTTCCTGTTGTAATGCTAAGTCAATGGTTGCCAATTCAACACCTCAGTCTGTGTCCTCTGAATCCTCACTGTCATTCCCCTCATCTAGTTATGCCTGTTCTTCCTCATCCTCGGACTCCTCTCGCTCTCTCATTCGCCTACGTTCCCTCTTCTGTCTATCCCTATACTGTCTCTGTCTACTGTTCCTTGGTGGGGCCTTACAATCCCCTCCCATGTGGCCTGTTTTATCACAGTTGTAGCACTTTCTGTCCTCAGGTTCTATCCACTTTCTACTCTTCCTGTTTCCCCCTTTCGCTTTAAAAGCCTTCCTGCTCTTTCCTGCAATTTCCCCAAGAGTGGCGATCAAATGTTCTGCTCCTGTCTGTTCTTTCTTACTTTTCTTTCCCTTGCCATTATGCTCATGGTGTATAACATACCTCTTTAGTTCTGCTAAAGTGGCAATTCCCCACCGTTTCAGTCTTTTTTATTACTTCAGGTCTCATACCACTCAAAAATGATATTTTCAACTGTTGATGATATGGCCCATCTGCCCCCTGTCCGGGATCTATCAATCCACTCTTTGCATTGAATATATCCCGTAATCTTTCCAAATATTGACTACCTGTCTCACTGTCTCCCTGTTTGCACTCATGGATTTTAGAAAAATCAACATGTCTATGGTAGTAATCTCTAAGATTATTACATAGTTGATTAAGTTTATCTCGATACTCTCAATGATCCTGGATCACGACAGTTGCCATATATCCCTGTCAACGTTCTACTATTTAAATACAAATCTTTTAATAATTAAATAAAACTCAAACGAATGTTAAACATAGCATATGTTTTATCTGTACAAATGAAATCTCTCCTTTGGGAGTCCACTGTATTTTTATCTAACATTAACATGGCTTAATCATAAATCAGTCCCATCAATAATTTAATATATGTTGCATAGTGTGGGATCCATTATCTACAGTAATTTGCCATCCCTAAGAACTGCATCATATTTCTTTTCATAATTAATTTTAACGCTTACAAAATCACTGTTTTTCTATCTCTATACATTTCCCTGTCCTGTTGGCTCAAAATATGTCCTAAATATTTAACATAAGTCTACCATAATTAAAATTTATTCTTGCTAACTTTATAACCTTGTTCAAATAAAAAATATAATAATATTATAATATCAATTTTACAGCCTTGTTGTGTTAAATTTCTCACAAAAATATAATCTACATACAAAAACAGCTACCTAAGGGAGAATAAAACTCGGAATCCAAACCACCCCTAACTATCTGGGTGAACTAAAATTTAAGAAAAACTAATTTACCAAATCAATCACAGAGAAATATCTACTATCTAATTGTAACAAATTTAGGAGAGTACGAGAATCAGGGACGCAAGAAACTCTTAAAATAATATTTATATTTACTCCTTATTAGTCCAGCACCATTCTCCATCCCACTAAGGGTGGAGCCTTTCGGACTAAAAACATGGACAAGTTTCAAAAAACATCTTCTCCTCCAATAATAACATCATTATCCATTATTTAATTAATCATTAGGTATAATCCCTGCTATTACTTCTGGTTTCAATGAATACTGCCTTCAATAAGGTCAATCAAATAATGTAGGAGTAACAGTTACAGGTAAAACTCCTTTAATAAATCCCACATCTGCCACTCCTTTTAACCATAACATCTCCAGGTATCCCTGTGTCTAGCGTGAAACTTTCTCTCTGCTCTCACTCTCATTGTCTCTGTCTCTCTCTCTATCTTGCTCTCTCTGTCTCTCTCTATCTTGCTCTCTCTCTCTGCTCTCCTCCTATTCTTGTTCTGTCTTTTCGGTCTGTCACGGGACTGTCTTTGTCTCTCATCCTTTGGAGGAGCTCTACACTCTCGGGCCAGATGTCCTGTTTTGTCACAATTAAAACACTTTCTATCGTCTGATCCTGTCCGTTTTTTTCTCTTCTACTCTTTTACGGGCCTCTGACAGCCACACCCTAGTGGTGTCTAACCCTTCCACTTGCTGCCTCTACTCTGTCCCCACACACCTTGTGCATCTGTTTTATCATGGATTCTAGTTTGTCTACATCTAGACACCCTTCAAACCCATACTTCTTTCTCCACTTAGGACCAGAGGTCGACCGATTATGATTTTTCAACACCGATACCAATTATTGGAGGACCAAAAAAGCCGATACCGATTAATCGGACGATTTTTAAAAATGTATTTGTAATAATGACAATTACAACAATACTGAATGAACACTTATTTTAACTTAATATAATACATCAATAAAATAAATTTAGCCTCAAATAAATAATGAAACATGTTCAATTTGGTTTAAATAATGCAAAAACAAAGTGTTGGAGAAGAACGTAATGTGCCAATATGCAATATGTGCCATGTATGTGCCATGTAAAAATGTGTGCCGTGTAAAAATGTGTGCCATGTAAAAATGTGCCATGTAAAAACACTAACGTTTAAGTTCCTTGCTCAGAACATGAGAACATATGAAAGTTGGTGGTTCCTTTTAACATGAGACTTCAATATTCCAAGGTAAGAGGTTTTAGGTTGTAGTTAATATAATATTTATAGGACTATTTCTCTCTATACCATTTGTATTTCATATACCTTTGACTATTGGATGTTCTTATAGGCACTATAGTATTGCCAGTGTAACAGTATAGCTTCCGTCCCCCTCCTCGCCCCTACCTGGGCTTGAACCAGGAACACATCGACAACAGCCACACTCAAAGCATCGTTACCCATCGCTCCACAAAGCCACGGCCCTTGCAGCGCAAGGGGAATAACTACTCCAAATCTAAAAGCGAGTGACGTTTGAAACAGTATTAGCGCACACCCAGCTAACTAGCTAGCCATTTCACATTGGTTACACCAGCCATTAGGCTGATAGGCTTGAAGTCATAAACAGCGCTGTGCATGCGAAGAGCTGCTGGCAAAACGCCCAAAAGTGCTGTTTGATTGAATGATTACGGGCCTGCTGCTGCTCAGTCAGACTGCTCTATCAAATCAGACTTAATTCTAACATAATAACACACAGAAATACAAGCCTTTGGTCATTATTATGGTCGAATATATGCCTCAAACTTTCTCCAAAGTTTGAATTTTACCCCTTTTTCTCCCCAATTTTGTGGTGTCCAAATGTTTTTAGTAGCTACTATCTTGTCTCATCGCTACAACTCCCGTACGGGCTCTGGAGAGACGAAGGTTGAAAGTCATGCGTCCTCCGATACACAACCCAACCAAGCCACACTGCTTCTTAACACAGCGCGCATCCAACCCGGAAGCCAGCCGCACCAATGTGTCGGAGGAAACACAGTGCACCTGGCAACCTTGGTTAGCGCGCACTGCACCCGGCACGCCACAGGAGTCACTGGTGCGCGATGAGACAAGAACATCCCTACCGGCCAAACCCTCCCTAACCCGGACGACGCTAGGCCAATTGTGCGTCGCCCCACGGACCTCCCGAACGCGGCCGGTTACAACAGAGCCTGGGCGCGAACCCAGAGTCTCTGATGGCACAGCTGGCGCTGCAGTACAGCGCCCTTAACCGCTGCGCCACCCGGGAGGCCCTTAATCATCCTTTCTTCAATAGATTAAAATACTATTTTATCTAATGAAGGTTTCGGATTTTACCCCCTAAATCCATGAATAAAGATTACTGACCTTATTCTTGCAGCTGAGAATTCAATGTAGGTTGGATCTCATCACCGTTTCTGTCGTGTACCAGTTCGCCACCGGCCTGAAATTGACCTTCAATTTCAGAGGTCAGGTCTTTGTCTTACGGATCCTTGATCTGCCCGTGCACGGTATCGGTGTTCCATGGGATGACAGAAACAGGTATTGAGATCCGGCCCGAAGGTCCAAGTTGTCACGAATTTCTATTCCAATGTTCTAACTGAACTATTTTATAGCTCTGACCAATCCCCAGAGGTTGTAAGGCTTTGGTTAATGAAGAATTAGACAAAGTCCCAGTCTGCAATAGATCAATCCTTTATTCAGAGAGCGCTCTGCCCCACAAATGCAGAGCCAGTCTTTTTGTACACACACACACACACACACACACACACACACACACACACAGGCTACCATAGGCTACTCCCTGCATAGGCAGGCAATATTTTTCCCACTACCCCCATACATAGTTATCTCGTCTCACAGTTGCACCCTGCTTGCATAGCTACAAAATAATACAATGCCCTAGTTATAATTCTAACCAAGATATACACATCATCAGATTATATTCTTATGATTCTGACACATTCCACACAATTATTCAGTTTCAGGGTGGAATACTTTAGTCATTATCTTAAACATACACATTCTTCTATCAGAAACTGTTGAGAGTGAAAAACCCAGCAGTGTTGACGTTTTTTACACAAATCGGTGCGCCTGGCACCTACTACCATACCCCATTCAAAGGCACTTAAATATTTTGTGTTGCCCATTCACCCTCCAAATGGCCAACATACACAAAGTCTAAAGTGTTTCAAGGCTTAAAAATCCTTCATTAACCTGTCTCCTCCCCTTCATCTACAGTGATTGAAGTGGATTTAACAGGTGACATCAATAAGGGATCATAGCTTTCACCTGTATTCACCTGGTCAGTCTATGTCATTGAAAAGTGTTCCCAATGTTTTGTACACTCAGTGCATATCTGTCTAAGTAGGAGATACAGGCAGCAATGCAAAGAGTGACAAACATCTGTTTCTAGAGCTCTTCTTTCCTTTCTGATTGTTTGCATGCCGTGGGTAAGAGACTGATCACAGGTGTTATGACAAACCAAGGCTGTCTGATCTTATGTTGGTAGCTGACTGGAAAATTAGCAATAGAATACAATATTATTGTGTACTGTTGATTGCCTATGATGTTACTGTAGAGATATAATATAGAGAGAGATATTATACACTCTAAAATGAGGGGTTCAACAAGGGTTCTTCTAAGATCCTCAAAGTTCTTTGAAGAACCTTAGGGTTCTTGGCAATGCAAATTGCCCCCAAAAGATTATCCTAAGAACCCTATAGGAGGTGGTGTTCATCGAGGAACCTCCTTAGTTGGTGGGGGTTCTTTCAGGAACCTAACTGTCCAATTGAAACATTTGGATTTGAATTTCAAAGGACAGCAGGTGCAGTCACTTAACTGAAAAATGTAAAGAGCTCCTCAATTTAAGGTAAGGT